>NW_024730298.1:0-25088 GCF_018991925.1 Homarus americanus
CCCTAATCGAGCATAACTAAGTCCCCTGGTCGAGTATAACAAAGCCCCCCTGATCGAATATTACAAAGTCCCCTGATCAGGTATAACAAAGTCCCCTGATCGAGTATAACAAAGTCCCTGGTCGAGTATAACAAAGGCCCCTGATGGAGTATAACAAAGACCCTGATGGAGTATAACAAACTCCCCTGGTCGATATAAACAAAGTCCCCTGATCGAGAATAACAATGTCCCTTGATCGAGTATAACAAAAGCCCCAAATCAAGTATAACAAAGGCCCCCGGTTGAGTATAACAAAGCATCCTGATCGAGTATAGCAAAGTCCCCTGATCGAGTGTAACACATCCCCTGATCGAGTAAAACATATTCCTGATCCTGTATAACAAAGTTCCCTGATGGAGTATAACAACGTCCCCTGGTCGATATAAACAAAGCCCCCTGCTCAAGTATAACAAAGTCCCCTGATCGAGTATAACAAAGTCCTCTGATCGAGTATAACAAACGCTCTTGATCGAGTATAATAAAGGCCCCTGATCGAGTAAAACAAAGTTCCCCGATCGAGTATAATAAAGTCCCCTGATCGAATATAAAACAGCCCCCAGATCGAGTAAAACAAAGTCTCCTGGTTGAGTGTAACAAAGTCCCTTGATCGAGTAACAAGGCTCCCTGATCGAGTAAAACAATGTTCCCCGATCGAGTAAAGCAAAGTCCTCTGATCGAGTATAACAAAGTTACGTGGTCGTGTATTACAAACTCCCCTGGTCGAGTATAACAAATTCCCCTGACCGATTATAACAAAGTCCCCTGGTTGAGTATAACAAAGGCCCATGATCGAGTATAAAAAAGGCCTCTGATCGAGTATAACAAAGGCCCATGATCGAGTATAACAAAGTCCCCTGGTCGAGCACAACAAAGCACCCTGGTCGAGTATAACAAAGCCCCCTGATCGAGTATAACAAAGTCCCCTAATCGAGTATATCAAAACCCCCTGGTCGAGCATAATAAAGGGCCTGAACGAGTATAACAAGGTCTCATGATCGAGTATAACAAATTCCCCTGGTTCGAGTATAACCAAAGCCCCTGATAGAGTATAACAAAGGCTCCTGATCGAGAATAACGAATGCCCCTCATCGAGTATAACAAAGTCCCCTAATCGAATATAACAAAGCCCTTTGATCGAGTATAACAAAGGCCACTGGTCGAGCATAACAAAGGACCCTGGTCGAGTATAACAAAGTCCCCTGATCGAGTATAACAAGGTCCAATCATCGAGTATAACCGTACCTGATCGAGTATAACCGAGTCCCCTCATCGAGTATATCAAAACCTCCTGATCGAGTATAACAAAAGTCCCCTGATCGAGTATAACAAAGTCCCTGGTCGAGTGTAACAAAAGGCCCCTCATCGAGAAATATAACAAAAGTCCCTGATCGAGAGTATAACAGCAAAGTCCCCTGGTCGAGTATAACCAAAGCCCTGATCGAGAAACAAAGATCCTCTGATCGAATATAACAAAAGTCCTTATCGAGCATAAAGGCCCCTGATCCGAATAGCCACCAAAGTCGCCAGTAGAAAGTATGGCTGATCGAGTATAACAAAGTCCCGTGGTCGAGTATAACAAAGGCCCTAATAGACGCTAACAAAGTCCTGATGGAGTATAACAAAGTCTCCTGATCGAGATCGAGCACAACAAAGACCCTTGGTCGAGTATAACAAAACCACCTGATCGAGTATAACAAAGTCCCCTGGTTGAGTATAACAAAGTCCCCTGATCCAGTATAACAAATTCCCCTTATCAAGTATAACAAAGGCCCCCGGTTGAGAATAACAAAGCCTCCTGACTGAGTATAACAAAGTCCCCTAATCGAGTATAACACATCCCCTGATCGAGTATAACATATCCCCTGATCGTGTATAACAAAGTTCCTTGGTCGAGTATAGTAATGTCCCTTGATCGAGTATAACAAAGGCCCCTGTTCGAGTATATCAAAGCTCCCCTGAACGAATCTTACAAAGTCCAATGATGAAGTATAACAAAGTCCCCTGATCGAGCATAACAAAGGCCGTTGGTCGAGTATAACCAAGGCCCCTGATCGAGAATAACAAAGTCCTCTGATCGAATATAACAAAGTCCCCTTATCGAGCATAACAAAGCCCCTGATCGAATACAAAGTCCCCTGGATCATATAACACATCCTCGATCGAGGAGCAATATGCCCTGATCGAGTATAACAATGTCCCTGATCGGAGTATAACAAAGGCCCCTCATCGTGTATAGTCAAAGTCCCCTATCGAGCATAACAAAGGCCCTGGTCGAGTATAAGCCCTGATCGAATATTACAAAGTCCCCTGATCAAGTATAACAAAGTCCCATGATCGAGTATATCAAAGTCCCCTGGTCGAGGAAAACAAATTCCCCTGATCGATTATAACAAAGTCCCCTGGTTGAGTATAACAAAGGCCCATGATCGAGTATAACAAAGGCCCCTGATCGAGTATAACAAATTCCCCTCATCGAGTATAAAAAAATTCCCCTTATCGAGTATAACAAAGTCCCCTGGTCGAGCACAACAAAGCACCCTGGTCGAGTATAACAAAGTCCTTTGATCGAGTATATCAAAAACCCTGGTCGAGCATAATAAAGGCCCTGATCGAGTATAACAAGGTCTCATGATCGAGTATAACAAATTCCCCTGGTTCGAGTATTAACAAAAGCCCCTGATAGAGTATAACAAAGGCTCCTGATCGAGTATAACAAAGTCCCCTGATCGAGCATAACAAAGGCCCCTGATCGAGTATAACAAAGCCCACTGATCGAGTATATCAAAGTCCCCTGATCGAGTATAACAAAGGCCCCTAATCGAGTCTAACAAAGTTCCCCTGATCGAGTATAGCAAAGGCCCTTGATCGAGTATAACAAATGCCCCTCATCGAGTATAACAAAGTCCCCTAATCGAATATAACAAAGCCCTTTGATCGAATATAACAAAGGACACTGGTCAAGCATAACAAAGGACCCTGGTCGATTATAACAAAGTCCCCTGATCGAGTATAACAAAGTCCAATCATCGAGTATAACAAATACCCTGATCGAGTATAACAAAGTCCCCTCATCGAGTATATCAAAGCCCCCTGATTGAGTATAACAAAGTCCCCTGATCGCGTATAACAAAGTCCCCTGGTCGAGTGTAACAAAGGCCCCTCATCGAGTATAACAAAGTCCCCTGATCGAGTATAACAAAGTCCACTGGTCGAGTATAAGTCCCCTAATCGAGTACAACAAAGGCCCCTGATCGAGTATAACAAAGTCCACTTATCGAGCATAACAAAGGCCCCTGGTCGAGTATAACAAAGCCCCCCTGATCGAATATCATAAAGTCCCCTGATCAAGTACAACAAAGTCTCCTGGTCGAGTATAACAAAGGCCCCTGATGGAGTATAACACAGACCCTGATGGAGTATAACAAAGTCCCCTGATCGAGGAAAACAAAGCCCCCAGATTGAGTATAACAAAGTCCCTTGATCGAGTATAACAAAGCCCCCCTGATCGAATATTACAAAGTCCCCTAATCAAGTATAACAAAGTCCCCTGATCGAGTATAACAAATTCCCCTGATCGAGTATAACAAAGTCACCTGATCGAGTATAACAAAGTCCTGTTATCGAGTATAACAAAATCCCCTGGTCGCGTATAACAATGTCCCCTGGTCGAGTATAACAAAGTCCCCTGGTCGAGTATAACAAAGTCCCCTGGTCGAGTATAACCAAGCGCCCCTGATCCAGAATAACAACGTCCTCTGATCGAATATAACAAAAAGTCCCCTTAAGGAGCATAACAAAGGCCCCCTGATCGAATAATACAAAGTCCCTTGATCAAGTATAACAAAGTCCCCTGATCGAGTATAACAAAGTCACCTGGTCGCGTATAACAAAGTCCCCTGATCGAGTATAACAAAGTCCCCTGATCGAGGAAAACAAAGCCCCCTAATCGAGTATACCAAAGTCCCCTGATCGAGTATAACAAACTCCCTTGATCGAGTATAACAAAGGCCCCTGATCGAGTAAAACAAAGGCCCCCGGTTGAGTGTAACAAAGCCTCCTGATCGAGTATAACAAAGTCCCCTGATCGAGTATAACACATCCCCTGATAGAGTGTAACATATCCCCTGATCGTGTACAACAAAGTTCGCTGGTCGAGTATAGTAATGTCCCCTGATCGAGTATAACAAAGCCCCCTGATCGAGTATAACAAAGTCCCCTGGTCGAGTATAACAAAGTCCCCTGATCGAGTTTACCAAAGTCCTCTAATCGAGTATAACAAAGTCCACTGATCGGGTATAACAAAGGCCCTTAATCAAGTATAATAAAGGCCCCTAATCGAGTTTAACAAAGTCCCTTGAACGAGTATAACAAAGCCCCCTGATCTAGTAAAACAAAGTCCCACGATCGAGTATAACAAAGTCCTCTGATTGAATATAACAAAGTCCAATGGTCGTGTATAACAAAGTCCCCTGGTCGAGTATAACAAATTCCCCTGATCGATTATTACAAATTCCCCTGATCGAGTATAAAAAAGTCCCCTGGTCGAGTATAACAAAGCCCCCTGGTCGAGTATAACAAAGTCCTCTTGTCGAGTATAACCAAGCCCCCTGATCGAGAATAACAAAGTCCTCTGACCGAATATAACAAAGTCCCCTTATCGAGCATAACAAAGGCCCCCTGATCGAATAATTCAAAGTCCCTTGATCAAGTATAACAAAGTCCTCTGATCGAGTATAACAAAGTCCCGTGGTCGAGTATAACAAAGGCCCCTAATGGAGCATAACAAAGTCCCTGATGTAGTATAACAAAGTCCCCTGATCGAGGAAAACAAAGCCCCCAGATCGAGTATAACAAAGGCCCCTGAACGAGTATAACAAAGTCGCGTGATCGAGCACAACAAAGACCCCTGGTCGAGTATAACAAAACCACCTGATCGAGTATAACAAAGTCCTCTGGTTGAGTATAACAAAGCCCCCTGATCGAGTATAACAAAGTCCCCTGATCCAGTATAACAAATTCCCCTGATCGAGTATAACAAAGGCCCCCGGTTGAGTATAACAAAGCCTCCTGACTGAGTATAACAAAGTCCCCTAATCGAGTATAACACATCCCCTGATCGAGTATAACATATCCCCTGATCGTGTATAACAAAGTTCCCTGTTCGAGTATAGTAATGTCCCATGATCGAGTATAACAAAGGCCCCTTTTCAAGTATATCAACGCTCCCCTGATCGAATCTTACAAAGTCCCTGATCAAGTATAACAAAGTCCCCTGATCGAGCATAACAAAGGCCCCTGGTCGAGTATAACCAAGGCCCCTGATCGAGAATAACAAAGTCCTCTGATCGAATATAACAAAATCCCCTTATCGAGCATAACAAAGCCCCCCTGATCGAATAATACAAAGTCCCCTGATCAAGTATAACACATCCCCTGATCGAGTATAACATATGCCCTGATCGAGTATAACAATGTCCCCTGATCGAGTATAACAAAGGCCCCTCATCGTGTATAACAAAGTCCCCTTATCGAGCATAACAAAGGCCCCTGGTCGAGTATAACAAAGCCCTCCTGATCGAATATTACAAAGTCCCCTGATCAAGTATAACAAAGTCCCATGATCGAGTATATCAAAGTCCCCTGGTCGAGGAAAACAAAGCCCCCTCATCGATTATAACAAAGTCCCCTCATCGAGTATAACAAAGTCTCCTTGTTGACCATAACAAAGGCCCCTGGTCGAGTATAACAAAGCCCGCTGATCGAGTATAACAAAGTCCCCTGATCGAGTATATCAAACCCCTCTGGTCGAGTATAATAAGGGCAATGATCGAGTTTAACAAAGTCTCATGATCGAGTATAAGAAATTCCCCTGGTTCGAGTATAACAAAAGCCCCTGATATAATATAACAAAGGCCCCTCATCGAGTATAACAAAGTACCCTGATCGATTATGACAAACGCCCTTGATCGAGTATAACAAAGGCCCCTGATCGAGTATTACAAAATCCCCTGATCGAGTATTACAAAGTCCCCTGATCGAGTATAACACATCCCCTGATCGAGTATAAGAAAGGCCCCTCATCGAGTATAACAAAGGCCCCTCATGGAATCTAACAAAGTCCCCTGATCGATTATGGCAAAGGCCCTTGATCGAGTATTACAAAGTCCCCTGATCGAGTATAACAAAGTCCCCTGGTCAAGTTAGTTTAATGCCATTTAAAGTTAGTTTAACACCTTTTGAAGTTAGTTTAACACCATTTGAAGTTAGTTTAATGCCATTTAAAGTTAGTTTAACGCCATTTAAAGTTAGTTATACGTCATTTCAAGTTAGTTTAACGTCATTTGCAGTTATTTAATGCCATTAAAAGTTAGTTTAACGCGATTTGAAGTTAGTTTATTGCCATTTAAACTTAGTTTAATGCATTTTGAATTTAGTTTAATGACATTTGAAGTTAGTTTAATGCCATTTAAAGTTAGTTTAACGCCTTTTGAAGTTAGCTTAACACCATTTGAAGTTAGTTTAATGCCATTTAAGTTAGTTTAACGCAATTTTCAGTTAGTTATACGTCATTTCAAGTTAGTTTAACGCCATTTGAAGTTAGTTTAACATCATTTGCAGTGTTTAAAGCCATTAAAAGTTAGTTTAACGCCATTTGAAGTTAGTTTAACGTCATTTGCAGTTAGTTTAACGCCATTTAAAGTTAGTTTAACGACATGTGAAGTTAGTTTAAAGCCATTTGAAGTTAGTTTAATGCCTTTTAAATTTAGTTTAACGCCATATAAAGTTAATTTAACGTCATTTAAAGTTAATTGAACGCCATCTGAAGTTAGTGTAACGCAATTTGAAGAACGTTTACTGCCATTTGCAACACGTTAAACGCCATTTATAGTTAGTTTAATGCCATTTAAAGTTAGTTTAACACCTTTTGAAGTTAGTTAAACACCATTTGAAGTTAGTTTAATGCCATTTAAAGTTAGTTTAACGCCATTTAAAGTTAGGTTTACGTCATTTCAAATTAGGCTAATGCCATTTAAAGATAGTTTAGCGCCATTTGAAGTTAGTTTATCGCCATTTGAAGTTAGCTTAATGCTAATCGAGAATAACAAATTCCCCTGATCGAGTATAACAATTCTCATCAGCAACAAAGTCCTAAATGCAGCATATAACAAAGACCTCAATGAGTATAACAAAGTTCCCTGGTCGTGTATAACAAAGCCCCCGGTTGAGTATAACAAAGCCTCCTAATCGAGTAAAACAAAGTTCCGTGATCGAGTATATCACATCCCCTGATCGAGTATAACATATCCCCTGATCGTGTATAACAAAGTTCCCTGGTCGAGTATACTAATGTCCCGTGCTCGAGTATAACAAACTCCCCTGGTCGAGTAAAACAAAGTCCCCTGGTCGCGTATAACAATGTCCCCTGGTCGCGTATAACAATGTCCCCTGGTCGAGTATAACAAAGTCCCCTGGTCGAGTATAACCAAGGCCCCTGATCGAGAATTACAAAGTCCCCTGATCGAATATAACAAAGTCCCCTCATCGAATATAACAGTCCGTTCGCGGTATAACAAAGTCCCCTGGTCGAGTATATAACAAAGTTCCTATCGTATAACGAAGCCTGCCGAGTATAATAAAGCCTCCCAATTGAGTAAAACAAACCTGTGATCGAGCATATCACATCCTGATCGAGTATATAATATATTCCCTGATCGCATTACAAAGTTCCTGTCGAGTATACTAACGTCCCCTGCTCGAGTATAACAGCGTCCCTAATCGAGTATAACAAACTCCCTGGTCGAGTAAAATAAAGTCCCCTGGTCGAGTATAACCAAGGCCCCTGATCGAGAATTACAAAGTCCCCTGATCGAATATAACAAAGTCCCCTCATCGAATATAACAAAGTCCCCTGTTCGCATATAACAAAGTCCCCTGGTCGAGTATAACAAAGTTCCCTGGTCGTGTATAACGAAGCCCCCGGTTGAGTATAACAAAGCCTCCTAATTGAGTAAAACAAAGTCCCGTGATCGAGTATATCACATCCCCTGATCGAGTATAACATATTCCCTGATCGTGTATAACAAAGTTCCCTGATCGAGTATACTAATGTCCCCTGCTCGAGTATAACAAACGCCCCTGATCGAGTATAACAAACTCCCCTAGTCGAGTAAAATAAAGTCCCCTGGTCGAGTATAACCAAGGCCCCTGATCGAGAATAACAAAGTCCCCTTATCGAGCATAACAAAGACCCCAGGTCGAGTATAACTAAGCCACCTGATCGAGTATAACAAAATTCCCCTTGTTGAGGATAACAAAGCCCCCTGATCGAGTATAACAAAGTCCCCTGATCGTGTATAACAAAGTCCCCTAATCGAGTATAACAAAGGCCCCCAGTTGAGTATAAGAAAGCCTCCTAATCGAGTATAACAAAGTCCCCTGATCGAGTATAACACATCCCCTGATCGAGTATAACATATCCCTTGATCGTGTATAACAAAGTTTCCTGGTCGAGTATAGTAATGTCTCCTGATCGAGTATAACAAAGGCCCCTGATCGAGTATAACAAAGTCCCTTGATCGAGTATCACAAAGCCCCCCTGATCGAATATTACAAAGCCCCTGATCAAGTATAACAAAGTCCCCTGATCCAGTATAACAAAGACCCCTATTCGAGTATTACAAAGGCCCCTAATGGAGTACACCAAAGACCCTGATGGAGTATAGCAAAGTCCCCTGATCGAGGAAAACAAAGCCTCCTGATCGAGTATAACAAAGTCCCCTTATCGAGTATAACAAAGCCTAATCATCGAGTATAACAAAGTCCCCCCATCGAGTAAAACAAAGTCCCCTGATTGAGTATATCAAAGCCCCCTGATCGAGTAAAACAAAGTCCCCTGGTCGAGTATATCAAAGCCCCCTCATCAAGTATAACAAAGTCCCCTAATCGAGTATAACAAAGTCCCCTGGTCGAGTTTAACAAAGGCCCCTGATCGAGTAAAACAAAGTCCCCTGATACAGTATAACAAAGTTTCCTGTTCGAGTATAACAATGTCCCCTGATCGAGTATAACAAAGGCCCCTAATCGAGTATAACAAAGTCCCCTAATCGAGCATAACTAAGTCCCCTGGTCGAGTATAACAAAGCCCCCCTGATCGAATATTACAAAGTCCCCTGATCAGGTATAACAAAGTCCCCTGATCGAGTATAAGAAAGTCCCCTGGTCGAGTATAACAAAGGCCCCTGATGGAGTATAACAAAGACCCTGATGGAGTATAACAAACTCCCCTGGTCGATATATACAAAGTCCCCTGATCGAGAATAACAATGTCCCTTGATCGAGTATAACAAAAGCCCCAAATCAAGTATAACAAAGGCCCCCGGTTGAGTTTAACAAAGCATCCTGATCGAGTATAGCAAAGTCCCCTGATCGAGTGTAACACATCCCCTGATCGAGTAAAACTTATTCCCTGATCCTGTATAACAAAGTTCCCTGATGGAGTATAACAACGTCCCCTGGTCGATATAAACAAAGCCCCCTGCTCAAGTATAACAAAGTCCCCTGATCGAGTAACAAAATCCTCTGATCGAGTATAACAAGCGCTCCTGATCGAGTATAATAAAGGCCCCTGATCGAGTAAAACAAAGTTCCCCGATCGAGTATAATAAAGTCCCCTGATCGAATATAAAAAAGCCCCCAGATCGAGTAAAACAAAGTCTCCTGGTTGAGTGTAACAAAGTCCCTTGATCGAGTAACAAGGCCCCCTGATCGAGTAAAACAATGTTCCCCGATCGAGTAAAGCAAAGTCCTCTGATCGAGTATAACAAAGTTACGTGGTCGTGTATTAAAACTCCCCTGGTCGAGTATAACAAATTCCCCTGACCGATTATAACAAAGTCCCCTGGTTGAGTATAACAAAGGCCCATGATCAAGTATAAAAAAGGCCCCTGATCGAGTATAACAAAGGCCCATGATCGAGTATAACAAAGTCCCCTGGTCGAGCACAACAAAGCACCCTGGTCGAGTATAACAAAGCCCCCTGATCGAGTATAACAAAGTCCCCTGATCGAGTATATCAAAACCCCCTGGTCGAGCATAATAAAGGCCCTGAACGAGTATAACAAGGTCTCATGATCGAGTATAACAAATTCCCCTGGTTCGAGTATAACCAAAGCCCCTGATAGAGTATAACAAAGGCTCCTGATCGAGAATAACGAATGCCCCTCATCGAGTATAACAAAGTCCCCTAATCGAATATAACAAAGCCCTTTGATCGAGTATAACAAAGGCCACTGGTCGAGCATAACAAAGGACCCTGGTCGAGTATAACAAAGTCCCCTGATCGAGTATAACAAGGTCCAATCATCGAGTATAACAAATACCCTGATCGAGTATAACAAAGTCCCCTCATCGAGTATATCAAAGCCTCCTGATCGAGTATAACAAAGTCCCCTGATCGAGTATAACAAAGTCCCCTGGTCGAGTGTAACAAAGGCCCCTCATCGAGTATAACAAAGTCCCCTGATCGAGTATAACAACAAAGTCCCCTGGTCGAGTATAACCAAGCCCCCTGATCGAGAATAACAAAGTCCTCTGATCGAATATAACAAAGTCCCCTTATCGAGCATAACAAAGGCCCCCTGATCGAATAATACAAAGTCCCTTGATCAAGTATAACAAAGCCCCCTGATCGAGTATAACAAAGTCCCGTGGTCGAGTATAACAAAGGCCCCTAATGGAGCATAACAAAGTCCCTGATGGAGTATAACAAAGTCCCCTGATCGAGGAAAACAAAGCCCCCAGATCGAGTATAACAAAGTCCCCTCATCGAGTATAACAAAGGCCCCTGAACGAGTATAACAAAGTCGCGTGATCGAGCACAACAAAGACCCCTGGTCGAGTATAACAAAACCACCTGATCGAGTATAACAAAGTCCCCTGGTTGAGTATAACAAAGCCCCCTGATCGAGTATAACAAAGTCCCCTGATCCAGTATAACAAATTCCCCTGATCAAGTATAACAAAGGCCCCCGGTTGAGAATAACAAAGCCTTCTGACTGAGTATAACAAAGTCCCCTGATCGAGTATAACACATCCCCTGATCGAGTATAACATATCCCCTGATCGTGTATAACAAAGTTCCTTGGTCGAGTATAGTAATGTCCCTTGATCGAGTATAACAAAGGCCCCTGTTCGAGTATATCAAAGCTCCCCTGAACGAATCTTACAAAGTCCCATGATGAAGTATAACAAAGTCCCCTGATCGAGCATAACAAAGGCCGTTGGTCGAGTATAACCAAGGCCCCTGATCGAGAATAACAAAGTCCTCTGATCGAATATAACAAAGTCCCCTTATCGAGCATAACAAAGCCCCCCTGATCGAATAATACAAAGTCCCCTGATCAAGTATAACACATCCCCTGATCGAGTATAACATATGCCCTGATCGAGTATAACAATGTCCCCTGATCGAGTATAACAAAGGCCCCTCATCGTGTATAACAAAGTCCCCTTATCGAGTATAACAAAGGCCCCTGGTCGAGTATAACAAAGCCCTCCTGATCGAATATTACAAAGTCCCCTGATCAAGTATAACAAAGTCCCATGATCGAGTATATCAAAGTCCCCTGGTCGAGGAAAACAAATTCCCCTGATCGATTATAACAAAGTCTCCTGGTTGAGTATAAAAAATTCCCCTTATCGAGTATAACAAAGTCCCCTGGTCGAGCACAACAAAGCACCCTGGTCGAGTATAACAAAGTCCCTTGATCGAGTATATCAAAAACCCTGGTCGAGCATAATAAAGGCCCTGATCGAGTATAACAAGGTCTCATGATCGAGTATAACAAATTCCCCTGGTTCGAGTATAACAAAAGCCCCTGATAGAGTATAACAAAGGCTCCTGATCGAGTATAACAAAGTCCCCTGATCGAGCATAACAAAGGCCCCTAATCGAGTATAACAAAGCCCACTGATCGAGTATATCAAAGTCCCTTGATCGAGTATAACAAAGGCCCCTAATCGAGTCTAACAAAGTCCCCTGATCGAGTATAGCAAAGGCCCTTGATCGAGTATAACAAATGCCCCTCATCGAGTATAACAAAGTCCCCTAATCGAATATAACAAAGCCCTTTGATCGAATATAACAAAGGACACTGGTCGAGCATAACAAAGGACCCTGGTCGATTATAACAAAGTCCCCTGATCGAGTATAACAAAGTCCAATCATCGAGTATAACAAATACCCTGATCGAGTATAACAAAGTCCCCTCATCGAGTATATCAAAGCCCCCTGATTGAGTATAACAAAGTCCCCTGATCGAGTATAACAAAGTCCCCTGGTCGAGTGTAACAAAGTCCTGTTATCGAGTATAACAAAATCCCCTGGTCACGTATAACAATGTCCCCTCATCGAGTATATCAAAGCCCCCTGATCGAGTATAACAAATTCCCCTGATCGAGTATAACAAAGTCACCTGATCGAGTATATATAAAGCTCCCTGATCGAATATCTAGATTACTGATCAGGGTACAACAAAGTCTCCTGGTCGAAGAGGTATAACAAATTCCCCTGATCGAGTATAACAAAGTCACCTGATCGAGTATACCAAAGTCCTGTTATCGAGTATAACAAAATCCCCTGGTCACGTATAACAATGTCCCCTGGTCGAGTATAACAAAGTCCTGTTATCGAGTATAACAAAATCCCCTGGTCGCGTATAACAATGTCCCCTGGTCGAGTATAACAAAGTCCCCTGGTCGAGTATAACAAAGTCCCCTGGTCGAGTATAACCAAGGCCCCTGATCGAGAATTACAAAGTCTCCTGATCGAATATAACAAAGTCCCCTCATCGAATATAACAAAGTCCCCTGGTCGCGTATAACAAAGTCCCCTGGTCGAGTATAACAAAGTTCCCCTGGTCGCCATAACCAAGCCCCTGATTTGAGTATAACAAAACCTCTAATCGAGTAAAAACAAGGTCCGTGATCAGGTATATCACATCCCCTGATCGAGTATAACATATCCCCTGATCGTGTATAACAAAGTTCCCTGGTCGAGTATACTAATGTCCCCTGCTCGAGTATAACAAAGGCCCCTGATCGAGTATAACAAACTCGGCTGGTCGAGTAAAACAAAGTCCCCTGGTCGAGTATAACAATGTCCTCTGGTCGAGTATAACAAAGTCCCCTGGTCGAGTATAACAAAGTCCCCTGGTCGAGTATAACAAAGTCCCCTGGTCGAGTATAACCAAGGCCCCTGATCGAATATAACAAAGTCCCCTCATCGAATATAACAAAGTCCCCTGGTCGCGTATAACAAAGTCCCATTGGTCGAGTATAACAAAGTTCCCTGGTCATGTATAACAAAGCCCCCGGTTGAGAATAACAAAGCCTCCTAATCGAGTAAAACAAAGTCCCGTGATCGAGTATATCACATCCCCTGATCGAGTATAACATATCCCCTGATCGTGTATAACAAAGTTCCCTGGTCGAGTATACTAATGTCCCCTGCTCGAGTATAACAAAGGCCCCTGATCGAGTATAACAAACTCCCCTGGTCGAGTAAAACAAAGTCCCCTGGTCGAGTATAGCAAAGTCCCCTGGTCGAGTATAACCAAGGCCCCTGATCGAGAATTACAAAGTCCCCTGATCGAATATAACAAAGTCCCCTCATCGAATATAGCAAAGTCCCCTGGTCGCGTATAACAAATTCCCTGGTCGAGTATAACAAAGTTCCCTGGTCGTGTATAACAAAGCCCCCGGTTGAGTATAACAAAGCCTCCTTATCGAGTAAAACAAAGTCCCGTGATCGAGTATATCACATCCCCTGATCGAGTATAACATATCCCCTGATCGTGTATAACAAAGTTCCCTGGTCGAGTATACTAATGTCCCCAGCTCGAGTATAACAAAGGCCCCTGATCGAGTATAACAAACTCCCCTGGTCGAGTAAAACAAAGTCCCCTGGTCGAGTATAACCAAGGCCCCTGATCGATTATAACAAAGTCCCCTTATCGAGCATAACAAAGGCCCCTGGTCGAGCATAACAAAGACCCCAGGTCGAGTATAACTAAGCCACCTGATCGAGTATAACAAAATTCCCCTGGTTGAGTATAAAAAAGCCCCCTGATCGAGTATAACAAAGTCCCCTTATCGTGTATAACAAAGTCCCCTAATCGAGTATAACAAAGGCCCCCAGTTGAGTATAAGAAATCATCCTAATCGAGTATAACAAAGTCCCCTGATCGAGTATAACACATCCCCTGAACGAGTATAACATATCCCTTGATCGTGTATAACAAAGTTTCCTGGTCGAGTATAATAATATCCCCTGATCGAGTATAACAAAGGCCCCTCATCGAGTATAACAAAGTCCCTTGATCGAGTATAACAAAGCCCCCCTGATCGAATATTACAAAGTCCCCTGATCAAGTATAACAAAGTCCCCTGATCGAGTATAACAAAGACCCCTATTCGAGTATTACAAATGCCCCTAATGGAGTATACCAAAGACCCTGATGGGGTATAACAAAGTCCCCTGATCGAGGAAAACAAAGCCTCCTGATCGAGTATAACAAAGTCCCCTTATCGAGTATAAAAAAGTCCCCTTATCGAGTATAAAAAAGTCCCCTGATCGAGTATAATAAAGCTCCCTGACTGAGTATAACAAAGTCCCCTGATCGAGTCTATCAAACCCCCCTGGTCGAGTTTAATAAAGGCCCTGATCGAGTATAACAAATTCTCATGATCGAGTATACCAAATTCCCCTGGGTCAAGTATAACAAAAGCCCCTGATTTAGTATAACAAATCCCCCTAATCAAGTATAACAAAGTCCCCTGATCGATCATAACAAAGGCCCCTAATCGAGTCTAACAAAGTCCTCTTATCGAGTATAGCAAAGGCCCTTGATCGAGTATAACAAATGCCCCTCATCGAGTATAACAAAGTCACCTAATCGAATATAACAAAGCCCCCTGATCGAGTATAACAAAGGCCACTGGTCGACCATAACAAAGGACCCTGGTCGAGTATAATAAAGTCCCCTGATCGAGTATAACAAAGCCCAATCATCGAGTATAACAAGGTCCCCCCATCAGGTAAACAAGAATCCACTGATTGGTATATCAAAGCCCCTGGTCGGTAAACAAGTCCCTGGTCGGTATATCAAAACCGCCTCATCGAGGTATAACAAAGTCCCCTAATCGAGGTATAACAAAGTCCCTGGTCTAAAAGAATAACAAAAGCCCTGATCGGTATAACAAGTCCCCTGATCGAAATATAACAAGTCCCCTGATCGAATATAACAAAGACCCCCTTATCGAGATTAACAAAGTCCCCTGATCGAGTATAACAAAGTCCCCCTTATCGAGAATAACAAAGTCCCCTGATCGAGTATAACAAAGCCCCCTGATCAAGTATAACAAAGGCTCCAAATCGAGTATAACAAAGTCCCAGGTCGAATATAACAAAGTCCCCTCATCGAGTATAACAAGGCCCCTGATCGAGTATAACAAAGGCCCCTGATCGAGTATAACAAAGTCCCCTGATCGAGTATAACAAAGCCCCCTCATCGAGTAAAACAAAGTCCCCTGATCCAGTATATGAAAAGTCCCCTGGTCATTATAACAAAGGCCCCTGATGAATTATAACAAAGACCCAATTTTAGTATAACATAGTCCCCTGATCGAAGATAACAAAAGTCCCGCGGTCGAGGTATAACAAGACCCTGATTAAAAGGTATAACCAAGGCCCCTGATGGAAGGTATAACAAAGACCCTGATGGAGTATAACAAGTCCCTGATCGAGAATAACAAAGTCCCTCACCGGAGGTATAACAAAAAGTTCCTGATCGTGTATAACAAAGCCCCTCATCGAGTATAACAATGTCCCTAATCGGAAATTATATAAAGTCCCCTGATCGGGTATAACAAAGGCCCATGATCGAGTATAACAAAGGACCCTCATCGAGTATAACAAAGTCCTTTGATCGAGTATAACAAAGGACCCTCATCGAGTATAACAAAGTCCCCTGATCGAGTATAACATATTCACCCTGATCGAGTAGAACATAGTCCCCTCATCGAGTATAACAAAGGCCCCTCATCAAGTATAACAAAGTCCCATGATCGACAATAACAAAGTTCCCTCATCGAATATAACAAAGTCACCTGATCGAGTATAACAAAGTCCCCTGATCGAGTATAACAAAGTCCCCTGATCGAGAATAACAAAGTCCCTTGATCGAGTATAACAAAAGCCCCTAATCCAGTATAACAAAGGCCCCCGGTTGAGTATAACAAAGCATCCTGATCGAGTATAGCAAAGTCCCCTGATCGAGTGTAACACATCCACTGATCGAGTAAAACACATTCCCTGATCCTGTATAACAAAGTTCCCTGATGGAGTCTAACAACGTCCCCTGTACGATATAAACAAAGCCCCCTGCTCAAGTATAACAAAGTCCCCTGATCGAGTATAACAATGTCCTCTGATCGAGTATAACAAACGCTCTTGATCGAGTATAATAAAGGCCCCTGATCGAGCAAAACAATGTTCCCCGATCGAGTATAATAAAGTCCCCTGATCGAATATAAAACAGCCCCCAGATCGAGTAAAACAAAGTCTCCTGGTTGAGTGTAATAAAGTCCCTTGATCGAGTAACAAGGCCCCCTGATCGAGTAAAACAATGTTCCCTGATCGAGTAAAGCAAAGTCCTCTGATCGAGTATAACAAAGTTCCGTGGTCGTGTATAACAAACTCCCCTGGTCGAGTATAACAAATTCCCCTGATCGATTATAACAAAGTCCCCTGGTTGAGTATAACAAAGGCCCATGATCGAGTATAACAAAGTCCCCTGATCGAGTATAACAAAGGCCCATGATCGAGTATAACAAAGTCCCCTGGTCGAGCACAACGAAGCACCCTGGTCGAATATAACAAAGCCCCCTGATCGAGTATAACAAAGTCCCCTGATCGAGTATATCAAAACCCCCTGGTCGAGCATAATAAAGGCCCTGATCGAGTCTAACAAGGTCTCATGATCGAGTATAACAAATTCCCCTGGTTCGAGTATAATAAAAGCCCCTTATAGAGTATAACAAAGGCTCCTCATCGAGTATAACAAAGTCCCCTGATCGAGTATAGCAAAGGCCCTTGATCGAGTATAACGAATGCCCCTCATCGAGTATAACAAAGTCCCCTAATCGAATATAACAAAGCCCTTTGATCGAGTATAACAAAGGCCACTAGTCGAGCATAACAAAGGACCCTGGTCGAGTATAACAAAGTCCCCTAAACGAGTATAACAAAGTCCAATCATCGAGTATAACAAAGTCCTCTGATTGAGTATAACAAAGTCCCCTGGTCGAGTGTAACAAAGGCCCCTCATCGAGTATAACAAAGTCCCCTGATCGAGTAAAACAAAGTCCCCTGGTCGATTATACGTCTCCTGATCGAGTATAACAAAGGCCCCTAATCGAGGAAAACAAAGACCCCAGATCGAGTATAACAAAGTCCCTTGATCGAGTATAACAAAGCCACCCTGATCGAATATTACAAAGTCCCCTGATCAAGTATAACAAAGTCCCCTGATCGAGTATAACAAAGACTCCTATTCGAGTATAACAAAGGCCCCTAATGGAGTATACCAAAGACCCTGATGGAGTGTAACAATTCCCCTGGTTGAGTATAACAAAGGCCCATGATCGAGTATAACAAAAGGCCCATGATCGAGTATAACAAAGTCACCTGATCGAGTATAACAAAGTCCTGTTATCGAGTATAACAAATTCCCCTGGTCGCGTATAACAATGTCCCCTGGTCGAGTATAACAAAGTCCCCTGGTCGAGTATAACAAAGTCTCCTAGTCGAGTATAACCAAGGCCCCTGATCGAGAATTACAAAGTCCCCTGATCGAATATAACAAAGTCCCCTCATCGAATATAACAAAGTCCCCTGGTCGCTTATAACAAAGTCCCCTGGTCGAGTATAACAAAGTTCCCTGGTCGTGTATAACAAAGCCCCCGGTTGAGTATAAAAAAGCCTCCTAATAGAGTAAAACAAAGTCCCGTGATCGAGTATATCACATCCCCTGATCGAGTATAACATATCCCCTGATCGTGTATAACAAAGTTCCCTGGTCGAGTATACTAATGTCCCATGATCGAGTATAACAAAGACCCCTATTCGAGTATTACAAAGGCCCCTAATGAAGTATACCAAAGACCCCGATGGAGTATAACAAAGTCCCCTGATCGAGGAAAACAAAGCCCACTGATCGAGTATAACAAAGTCCCCTTATCGAGTATAACAAAGTCCCCTGATCGAGTATAATAAAGCTCCCTGACTGAGTATAACAAAGTCCCCTGATCGAGTATATCAAACCCCCCTGCTCGAGTATAATAAAGGCCCTGATCGAGTATACCAAAGGCCCTTGATCGAGTATAACAAATGCCCCTCATCGAGTATAACAAAGTTACCTAATCGAATATAACAGCCCTGATCGAGTATACTAAAGGCCACTGTAGTCGATTCATAACAAAGACACTGGCTGAGTATAACAAAGTCCTCTAAATGAGTATAACAAAAAGCCCAATCATCGAGTATAAATAAAGTCCTCATCGAGTAAAACAAACCCCTGATCGAGTATCAAAGCCCCCTGATCGAGTAAAACAAAGTCCCCTGGTCGAGTATAACAAAGTCCCCTGATCGAGTATAACAAAGCCCCCCTGATCGAATATTACAAAGTCCCCTTTCAAGTATAACAAAGTCCTCTGATCGAGTATAATAAATTCGCATGGTCGAGTATAACAAAGGACCCTGATGGAGTATAACAATGACCCTGATGGAGTATAACAAAGTCCCCTAATCGAGTATAACACATTCCCTGATAGAGTATAACATATCCCCTGATCCTTGTATAACAAAGTTCCCTGGTCGAGTATAGTACTGTCCCCTAATCGAGTATAACAAAGCCCCCTGATCGAGTATAACAAAGTCCCCTGGTCGAGTATAACAAAGTCCCCTGATCGAGTATACCAAAGTCCTCTGATCGAGTATAACAAAGTCCACTGATCGGCAGCGGACCTGATCGAGTAATAGCGTCCTAATGTCCCTTGATCGATCGAATATAACAAAGTCCAATGGTCGTGTGTAACAAAGTCCCCTGGTCGAGTATAACAAATTCCTCTTATCGAGTATAACAAATTCCCCTGGATGAGTAAAACAGTGGCCCATGATTGAGTATAACAAAGGCCCCTCATCGAGTATAACAAAGGCCCCTCATCGAGTCTATCAAAGTCCCCTGATCGATTATGACAAAGGCCCTTTATCGTTTATTACAAATTCCCCTGATCGAGTATAACAAATTCCCCTGGTCGAGTATAACAAAGTCCCCTGGTCGAGTATAACAAAGGTCCCTGGTCGAGTATAACCAAGGCCCCTGATCCAGAATAACAACGTCCTCTGATCGAATATAACAAAGTCCCCTTAAGGAGCATAACAAAGGCCCCTGATCGAATAATACAAAGTCCCTTGATCAAGTATAACAAAGTCCCCTGATCGAGTATAACAAAGTCACCTGGTCGAGTATAACAAAGTCCCCTGATCGAGAATAACAAAGTCCCCTGATCGAGGAAAACAAAGCCCCCTAATCGAGTATACCAAAGTCCCCTGATCGAGTATAACAAACTCCCTTGATCGAGTATAACAAAGGCCCCTGATCGAGTAAAACAAAGGCCCCCGGTTGAGTGTAACAAAGCCTCCTGATCGAGTATAACAAAGTCCCCTGATCGAGTATAACACATCCCCTGATAGAGTGTAACATATCCCCTGATCGTGTACAACAAAGTTCCCTGGTCGAGTATAGTAATGTCCCCTGATCGAGTATAACAAAGCCCCCTGATCGAGTATAACAGAGTCCCCTGGTCGAGTATAACAAAGTCCCCTGATCGAGTTTACAAAAGTCCTCTAATCGAGTATAACAAAGTCCACTGATCGGGTATAACAAAGGCCCTTGATCGAGTATAATAAAGGCCCCTAATCGAGTTTAACAAAGTCCCTTGAACGAGTATAACAAAGCCCCCTGATCTAGTAAAACAAAGTCCCACGATCGAGTATAACAAAGTCCTCTGATTGAATATAACAAAGTCCAATGGTCGTGTATAACAAAGTCCCCTGGTCGAGTATAACAAATTCCCCTGATCGATTATTACAAATTCCCCTGATCGAGTATAAAAAAGTCCCCTGGTCGAGTATAACAAAGCCCCCTGGTCGAGTATAACAAAGTCCTCTTGTCGAGTATAACCAAGCCCCCTGATCGAGAATAACAAAGTCCTCTGACCGAATATAACAAAGTCCCCTTATCGAGCATAACAAAGGCCCCCTGATCGAATAATTCAAAGTCCCTTGATCAAGTATAACAAAGTCCTCTGATCGAGTATAACAAAGTCCCGTGGTCGAGTATAACAAAGGCCCCTAATGGAGCATAACAAAGTCCCTGATGGAGTATAACAAAGTCCCCTGATCGAGGAAAACAAAGCCCCCAGATCGAGTATAACAAAGGCCCCTCAACGAGTATAACAAAGTCGCGTGATCGAGCACAACAAAGACCCCTGGTCGAGTATAACAAAACCACCTGATCGAGTATAACAAAGTCCTCTGGTTGAGTATAACAAAGCACCCTGATCGAGTATAACAAAGTCCCCTGATCCAGTATAACAAATTCCCCTGATCGAGTATAACAAAGGCCCCCGGTTGAGTATAACAAAGCCTCCTGACTGAGTATAACAAAGTCCCCTAATCGAGTATAACACATCCCCTGATCGAGTATAACATATCCCCTGATCGTGTATAACAAAGTTCCCTGTTCGAGTATAGTAATGTCCCTTGATCGAGTATAACAAAGGCCCCTGTTCGAGTATATCAACGCTCCCCTGATCGAATCTTACAAAGTCCCCTGATCATGTATAACAAAGTCCCCTGATCGAGCATAACAAAGGCCCCTGGTCGAGTATAACCAAGGCCCCTGATCGAGAATAACAAAGTCCTCTGATCGAATATAACAAAATCCCCTTATCAAGCATAACAAAGCCCCCCTGATCGAATAATACAAAGTCCCCTGATCAAGTATAACACATCCCCTGATCGAGTATAACATATGCCCTGATCGAGTATAACAATGTCCCCTGATCGAGTATAACAAAGGCCCCTCATCGTGTATAACAAAGTCCCCTTATCGAGCATAACAAAGGCCCCTGGTCGAGTATAACAAAGCCCTCCTGATCGAATATTACAAAGTCCCTGATCAAGTATAACAAAGTCCCATGATCGAGTATATCAAAGTCCCCTGATCGAGGAAAACAAAGCCCCCTCATCGATTATAACAAAGTCCCCTCATCGAGTATAACAAAGTCTCCTTGTTGGCCATAACAAAGGCCCCTGGTCGAGTATAACAAAGCCCGCTGTTCGAGTATAACAAAGTCCCCTGATCGAGTATATCAAACCCCTCTGGTCGAGTATAATAAGGGCAATGATCGAGTTTAACAAAGTCTCATGATCGAGTATAAGAAATTCCCCTGGTTCGAGTATAACAAAAGCCCCTGATATAATATAACAAAGGCCCCTCATCGAGTATAACAAAGTACCCTGATCGATTATGACAAACGCCCTTGATCGAGTATAACAAAGGCCCCTGATCGAGTATTACAAAATCCCCTGATCGAGTATTACAAAGTCCCCTGATCGAGTATAACACATCCCTAGATCGAGTATAAGAAAGGCCCCTCATCGAGTATAACAAAGGCCCCTCATGGAATCTAACAAAGTCCCCTGATCGATTATGGCAAAGGCCCTTGATCGAGTATTACAAAGTCCCCTGATCGAGTATAACAAAGTCCCCTGGTCAAGTTAGTTTAATGCCATTTAAAGTTAGTTTAACACCTTTTGAAGTTAGTTTAACACTATTTGAAGTTAGTTTAATGCCATTTAAAGTTAGTTTAACGCCATTTAAAGTTAGTTATACGTCATTTCAAGTTAGTTTAACGTCATTTGCAGTTATTTAATGCCATTAAAAGTTAGTTTAACGCGATTTGAAGTTAGTTTAATGCCATTTAAACTTAGTTTAATGCTTTTTGAATTTAGTTTAATGACATTTGAAGTTAGTTTAATGCCATTTAAAGTTAGTTTAACGCCTTTTGAGTTTAGTTTAACACCATTTGCAGTTAGTTTAATGCCATTTAAGTTAGTTTAACGCCATTTGAAGTTAGTTTAACGTCATTTGCAATTAGTTTAACGCCATTAAAAATTAGTTTAACGCCATTTGAAGTTAGTTTAACGTCATTTGCAGTTAGTTTAACGCCATTTAAAGTTAGTTTAACGACATGTGAAGTTAGTTTAAAGCCATTTGAAGTTAGTTTAATGCCTTTTAAATTTAGTTTAACGCCATATAAAGTTAATTTAACGTCATTTAAAGTTAATTGAACGCCATCTGAAGTTAGTGTAACGCAATTTGAAAAACGTTTACTGCCATTTGCAACACGTTAGACGCCATTTATAGTTAGTTTAATGCCATTTAAAGTTAGTTTAACACCTTTTGAAGTTAGTTTAACACCATTTGAAGTTAGTTTAATGCCATTTAAAGTTAGTTTAACGCCTTTTGAAGTTAGCTTAACACCATTTGAAGTTAGTTTAATGCCATTTAAGTTAGTTTAACGCCATTTTCAGTTAGTTATACGTCATTTCAAGTTAGTTTAATGCCATTTAAAGTTAGTTTAACATCATTTGCAGTGTTTAAAGCCATTAAAAGTTAGTTTAACGCCATTTGAAGTTAGTTTAACGTCATTTGCAGTTAGTTTAACGCCATTTAAAATTAGTTTAACGACATGTGAAGTTAGTTTAAAGCCATTTGAAGTTAGTTTAATGCCTTTTAAATTTAGTTTAACGCCATATAAAGTTAATTTAACGTCATTTAAAGTTAATTGAACGCCATCTGAAGTTAGTGTAACGCAATTTGAAGAACGTTTACTGCCATTTGCAACACGTTAAACGCCATTTATAGTTAGTTTAATGCCATTTAAAGTTAGTTTAACACCTTTTGAAGTTAGTTTAACTCCATTTGAAGTTAGTTTAATGCCATTTAAAGTTAGTTTAACGCCATTTAAAGTTAGGTTTACGTCATTTCAAGTTAGGTTAATGCCATTTAAAGATAGTTTAGCGCCATTTGAAGTTAGTTTATCGCCATTTGAAGTTAGCTTAATGCTAATCGAGAATAACAATTTCCCCTGATCGAGTATACCAAATTCCCCTTATCGAATATAACAAAGTCCCCTGGTCGCGTATAACAAAGTCCCCTGGGCGAGTATAACAAAGTTCCCTGGTCGTGTATAACAAAGTCCCCGGTTGAGTATAACAAAGCCTCCTGATCGAGTAAAACAAACTTCCGTGATCGAGTAGATCACATCTCCTGATCGAGTATAACATATCCCCTGATCGTGTATAACAAAGTTCCCTGGTCGAGTATACTAATGTCCCCTGCTCGAGTATAACAAAGGCCCCTGATCGAGTATAACAAGCTCCCCTGGTCGAGTAAAACAAAGTCCCCTAGTCGCGTATTACAATGTCCCCTGGTCGAGTATAACAAAGTCCCCTGGTCGAGTATAACAAAGTCCCCTGGTCGAGTATAACCAAGGCCCCTGATCGAGAATTACAAAGTCCCCTGATCGAATATAACAAAGTCCCCTCATCGAATATAACAAAGTCCCCTGTTCGCGTATAACAAAGTCCCCTGGTCGAGTATAACAAAGTTCCCTGGTCGTGTATAACGAAGCCCCTGGTTGAGTATAACAAAGCCTCCTAATTGAGTAAAACAAAGTCCCGTGATCGAGTATATCACATCCCCTGATCGAGTATAACATATTCCCTGATCGTGTATTACAAAGTTCCCTGGTCGAGTATACTAATGTCCCCTGCTCGAGTATAACAAAGGCCCCTGATCGAGTATAACAAACTCCCCTGGTCGAGTAAAATAAAGTCCCCTGGTCGAGTATAACCAAGGCCCCTGATCGAGAATTACAAAGTCCCCTGATCGAATATAACAAAGTCCCCTCATCGAATATAACAAAGTCCCCTGTTCGCGTATAACAAAGTCCCCTGGTCGATTATAACAAAGTTCCCTGGTCGTGTATAACGAAGCCCCGGTTGAGTATAACAAAGCCTCCTAATTGAGTAAAATAAAGTCCCGTGATCGAGTACATCACATCCCCTGATCGAGTATAACATATTCCCTGATCGTGTATAACAAAGTTCCCTGATCGAGTATACTAATGTCCCCTGCTCGAGTATAACAAAGGCCCCTGATCGAGTATAACAAACTCCCCTGGTCGAGTAAAATAAAGTCCCCTGGTCGAGTATAACCAAGGCCCCTGATCGAGTATAACAAAATTCCCCTTGTTGAGTATAACAAAGCCCCCTGATCGAGTATAACAAAGTCCGCTGATCGTGTATATCAAAGTCCCCTAATCGAGTATAACAAAGGCCCCCAGTTGAGTATAAGAAAGCCTCCTAATCGAGTATAACAAAGTCCCCTGATCGAGTATAACACATCCCCTGATCGAGTATAACATAGCCCTTGATCGTGTATAACAAAGTTTCCTGGTCGAGTATAGTAATGTCCCCTGATCGAGTATAACAAAGGCCCCTGATCGAGTATAACAAAGTCCCTTGATCGAGTATCACAAAGCCCCCCTGATCGAATATTACAAAGTCCCCTGATCAAGTATAACAAAGTCCCCTGATCCAGTATAACAAAGACCCCTATTCGAGTATTACAAAGGCCCCTAATGGAGTATACCAAAGACCCTGATGGAGTATAGCAAAGTCCCCTGATCGAGGAAAACAAAGCCTCCTGATCGAGTATAACAAAGTCCCCTTATCGAGTATAACAAAGCCTAATCATCGAGTATAACAAAGTCCCCTCATCGAGTAAAACAAAGTCCCCTGATTGAGTATATCAAAGCCCCCTGATCGAGTAAAACAAAGTCCCCTGGTCGAGTAT
>NW_024730299.1:0-26504 GCF_018991925.1 Homarus americanus
TAATCTGATATAATGTCGGCTTACACTGAGATGGTGTCAAGGGTTATGACACAGTGGTATAATGCAAAATATTGTCTATATATTATGAATTTCCGCGGGAGTAAAGTGTAAAAAAGGAGGCAGTACTATACACCGTTCCTACCCCGCCCCCCCCTCCACCCACCTGGTAAACGCATCGTAATTATTCCTACACCTTCGATTTTCTATTACATTGGGTGTTGATTGTGTGATTATCATTAACCCCGGCACATTAGGCCTCTACGACACCCCCATTAGGGATTAGTGGTGTCAAAATGCCCCTAACTTCACTGCCTTCATGGTCACTGTGTGTGTGTGTGTGTGAGAGAGAGAGAGATGTGGGACAGGGAATGACAGGCAGTGAGTGTGAGATAAGAACGAGATCGAGAGGTACTGTTCCTAGGACAAGAGGAAACGTCATCATCATCATATTCCATTTAGAAAAACACCAACACTATACACCCCTCATAATGTGTGTTCTTCCATAGACTAAACAAAAACACAAATTTCGACTGGCATCAACAACATCTTCCTCCAGTAATATTACAGTGTGTCTATGAGGATAGTTCTCTCTTAGCTCAAGTTGATGGTATATAAACATTTCTTATTCCTGGTTGCTGGAGGCTGCCATGAGAAGCTCCACCAAGAGGTGCGGGCACTTGTAAACCCGAGACAGTATTGACCTTGTTTATACTCGTCTGGGTGATCATGGGTGTTTGTTGGTGGGAACGAGATGGGTCACCAAGCTCAGCCGATACTGAATATGTGTCAGGTATTAGATAATTATATTATCTAGAGGATTAAAACTATTTGTCACTATAACTACTGCGTAAGTTCTATGACATAATGGAAAGAGAAGTACTTTGTGTAGGTATGTATACACGCATAGTGTAGAGTACATATTGTTCACAATGAGATCTCATTCAGACATCATATGTTTTCTAATTTATTTCGATATTTCCAGTGTAACCTAAAAATACCTTTTTTTTTTGTTTTTACTCTTTGTCGTCAGTGAGTTCTTTCTTTAGTAGTGATTTACAGCACTGCTTGTTTTTTCTCTCTGTGCATTAAAAGGTTTGGCTCTGGTATTGTGATTCATCAATTATCTCTAAAACGTCAATACAATTAATATTATTTAGGTGAATTATCTTTATGAACAATTTACTATATTTTTTACATATAATGGTTGCCTATAATATAAATTATGTCTAATTGTAAGAAAACTTAGTAATGGTTGAATTTTTCGGGTTTGCAGCTGTATGTGGATGAATGTTGCCGTAATCAACATAAACTGTTGTTATCTGCAAGTTTTTATTGGATGGGAGTATGGAGACGGGAGCAGATGGGAGTGAGGGTCTATTAACACAGCTGACAGTGATCATCTGTTATCGCAAAATGTTTATTTTATTTTATTCCACCTGATCCACATTCAGCCATGCATATGCAGTGATAAATTAAGGAATATTACCATTTTGCAAGAACAACAGCATTTGAATCATTCAGCTAAAGAAAAAACAACATAATTACCTCGACCCTGAAGGTGAAGTGAACCATTGGAGTAAACCCGTGTGTGTGTGTGTGTGTGTGTGTGTGTGTGTGTGTGTGTGTGTGTGTGTGTGTGTGTGTGTGTGTGTGCGTGCTATATTTCCACTGTCGTACATCTCCCATAAGAAATAATCAGCTTGAGTTATAGTCGACGTATTCTGAGGAAGATAAAGACAACAACAACACACAATGTGACACAGACATGCATAGACACATCACTTCACCAAATAACAGATTCATATATAATTATATACAGTACTTCATGGTGAACCACAAACACAGTTAGTGTGTGGAGTTGCCATGCACAGGCCAACCGGCCTATTGCAGACTCCTTATTTTCTTATGTTCTTATGTTCTTATGTGTGTTTGGGGAGAAAATGAAACTCTCCCTCAGATATTTCCTGCCGCAGGAACTAAACTCAGTGCACGTCACAAGATCCCGCGATAAATTTACCCTGCCCCACGCCGACACCCCCAGATGGAAAATTGAAATTCTGGCTCGTCAAATAAATGGGGGAAGGATGAGAAATATTTCAAACTTCAACGGAAAATTTCGAAAGTGATTCATATAATGAAATTCCATTTACTGTTTAGGTTGTCCTAACTTTTCGCTCAAGATTTATAGCACTACGTTCTCTCCGAGTGAGAATATACCTTTTCAGTTGCCCGTCAGCGTTACGTTTACTATTCGTTAGGTGACTGTAAAGTAGCTCCTTTAGCAGTCTACGTTCGTCCATGCCGGTAACATGGCCAGTCCAACGTAGTTGTTCATGGATAATGGTAGCCTCGATGCTCCTACAGTTGGTGTCAGCGAGAATACTGGCATTTGTTCTCGTGTCTTCCCAGCGAACTCGGAGGATGGAACGTAGACTACGTTGGTGAAAGTTTTCAAGTGCCTTGAGGTGCCTCCTGTATGTGACCCATGTCTCGCTGCCATATAGCAGGGTGGGGAGGACCACTGCTCGATATACGTGCAACTTTGTTGATAATTTCAGCTTCCTACAGCTGAAGACACGGGTACGGAGTGTGCCAGAGGCTTGAGATGCACTTCTTATCGATGTTGAATCTCTTCATCGATGTCCGCGGTGGTGGACAGTTGGGAGCCGAAATACCGAAAGTGGGCAACATTAGAGAGGGTAGTACCGTTATGCTGGATGGATGGTGGAGGTGTGGCTGAACCAGGGGCAGGCTGAAAGAGAATCTGAGTCTTACGTACATTCACCTAAAGGCCCCACACCGTCTGCCCCACACCTTCTGCCCCCACACCGTCTACCCCACACTTCCCTCCCCACATCAAATTAGCAGAACATATCAGCTCAACAGCAGCTCATAACAATCAACAGCTTATGTTTTTTTTTCTCAGAATTTTCTTATTCTCTTCGCCACTTATATCAACATACAGGTCAGCCAGGCTACAGGAGGACACCAGAGTACCCAGAGAAAAACCTGCTTTATGTTCAGTCAGGTTACACTAGACCACACCCTTCACACATCCGACCCAGGAAAGAATCAATCTCGGAACACATAATGAGAGTTATATGCGCTACCCCCCTACTCGTTAAATTCACTTTGTTAATATATATTTAACTTTTACATAATTATTTTTTTAAATATCACATACAAGTATAGGATTCAAGATAAAATTATGTTGAGGATCATATTCGCATTACTGTATGTTATATAAAGGAGTTGTTTATGCCCTCCATATCAATTGGTGTCGTTCTTGTTCTTAATTTTCGAAAAGCGTGAAACATTTTCATGCAGCAGACGCACGAGCCGTAGACTTGATAGCATCACTCGTTATAGGGAGGGTCGGACGTTCCAACACGCTGTTCTCCTCCGGGCGATGTAATCAACTGTGTAAGACTCGCCCAAATGACATGTGCGATTCATATGTCCACTGACAATCATATTTTGGCGCCACGTGTCGTCTGCTGTGTGTCTGTCTCGGTGTAATGAAAGTTTGCCGGTTTCTGTCGACAAGTCAGGGAGTTGAGGTTCTTGTCATGTTCCTGGTATATGTTCTTGGTACACCCATAGTTGACAACACGAACTGCGGGTTGATGAAGCTTGCGCGTACACACACACACACACACACACACACACACACACACACACACACACACACTCACAAAGACACACACACACACACACACACACACACACACACATACACACACACATATATATTATACCGGCCTAAGACATACGATGGTGTTGTATGAGCGTTCAGTCGACCGAGAAACAGTCTTATCAGTCTTATTGGGCCATGATCCAACTCTACACCACCCCAGACTTACTCTATGACGAACTATGTATCTAAAACAATGTTACGAGTCAGCTGGTGTATAGGGCCGGAATCTTGGGCACCTTAAGGGTTTATAAGGTAATACCACAAACATTAGAAACAAAAGAATACCAAGAGACCTGATCCTCTCCCACCATCATCCAGCAGCTGGTTAGAACACACTTTTTCCTTCGCTGTTTGTTCTCTTCCCTCTAAAACTGTCTGATGTTTTTTTTTTTATCTGGCAATTTTATTCAACCTTTACACAATGTTTTTTTTTCTTTTTTACTCTTTTTTTCTCTCATTCATGTTAGCATTTTTTATTTAATTTTTATGTCCTTTATGTTTACCTTCATAGACTTCAATTTTTTTCCTCTCATACCTCGGTTTTCTTTAGTGCACTTAACCTCTTTTAAAATTTTCTCTCCTTTTCCTCATTCACATTTTTGTTACATGATTTTTATCTCATAAATTTTTCTCTTTATAAATATCCTCTCTCTCCTCTCGCTTCCAACCCCTCTCAGTGACCTCTCTAGCAGCAGTATATTTCTCACATAATTTCTGGCAAATCTTCCTCACTGGTCGTCTACCAAGTGTTGTTTTATCAAGACCTTCATTACCGGTACTTTTCATCACCTTGTTTATATATCAGGTGTAAAATGTGGGATTTGTTTCATTATCTTAGATATTCCTCTTATGGGAGCAATAAACACGACGTAAAGATCCTTCTCATAGCTCCCACCCTCTACACTGTGTTCTATATTCTAACTTAAACCTGATTACTAATGTTATTGTCTGTTTCATCCTGTATCCACCAACAGCAAATTATAGATATAGTTTTTCTGGGATATATTTTAACAATGAACATTATCATGATAGGTGTTTTCTAACCAGCTCAAACCGTGATAGATAAATGAGAATTTATCCCCTTTCAATAAAATTAGTGAATTGTGGATCTACCTAATGACAGTCTCACCACATTTCCAGTTCTCACTTTAAACATCACAAAGATCATGCAGATACAAACTTCTCTTTGGCTTTCTATGATAGTCGCCATTTATTCTACACTCAGACAGCTACACAAATACCAATCATTTTATATAAAAAAAATATTGTTCTCTTATTTACACTGAAACATTTCTCTGTTTTAGAAGTCAAATCGATGGAAATTATAGTACCGTTTTACACAGAGTACCGCGTTTTGTGGAGTGTTTTATTTACTTTATTTATGGCTCTTGATTTTTCTTTAATTTCCATAAAATTAGTTTGTTTCATGTAATATAGAACACCACTTCTGGTCGTAATTTTGGGGCACAGAGCTTCAGGGACGAACGTACAGCACGAGAAAGAATAAACAGCGATTCTTTCAGTCTGTAATGTTTGTTGTCTTCTGGTACCATACCCGTATTATTGTAACTAATGTATATATTAGCATATTGTAATAATCAAAGTTTATTGATACTTTATTAAGAACTAAAGATTGTGGATATTCTTCCTCCCATGAATACGCCAGACTCCCCGTGTTGTTGTGGCAGTAGTACAGTAGTAGTTGTAGTTCTGTTATTATTATTATTTGATTTTGAACGATAAATAATATGGTTTTCCTGTTTCGTATACAGTATTGATAGTACAACGCGTGTACGGTTATTTCCCACATTAATCTTGTCTTTCCTGGAACTCTATAAACGCTTTTGCTTCCCTTCCTCATTTGCGTATCTACTAAACTTTCATGCAGTACTTTCACTCAACAGATTACATCTCTCTCTTCACATTATTATTTTGTATATTGTCACAAGATATACTAAATAAAGTAAGACCAAAAATGTCGCGTCAATTCCTCTCACACATTAAAGAAAATAAAAAAGAAAAGGAGAAACTGGGACATTAATTCTTATATCTTTTTGATAAGTTTTTGATACGGCAATTAATAAGAAGCGATGGAAAGGGCATTACAGTCTGAAGTTGCAGTAATCAATCACCCGGGAGAAGGAGGGAGGACCCAGGGCCAATATTAATGATCCTTGCGTTATCAATTCTATCTCTGCCTCTACTGATATCCCATTTACATATTCCAGCAACTTCATTCTCCCGGAGTGAAAAATAATACAAGTTTCCGATAAGCTATCACAATAAATCATGGCTTTTAAAAAGGAACTCGTGAAAAATAGCGCAACTCCCATTTATTTGTTTCCAATATTTTCTGTATTATAAAATTCTCTTGCGTTTGTACAGTGTTTTCCGGTGTTTATTTCGTTCAACTGGATTCTGTAGCGAATGGCTGTGAGGCTTCTGTGATGTTACTCTCCCCACCTCTCCTCTCTCTGTAGGGTTAACACACAGGTCGGTGACGCAGAGATGTAGCATCATTTATTTTCTATTCAACTTTTTATTAGATCATTAAAATTTTCCCTTCCAATTTATCTTCCACTGGTGCGCCTCACTTGTTGTACTTATGAGTACATCATACAGGTGCTCTACTGACTAATGAGCTTCTTCCGTGCCTCTAGTGCCAGTTCTTCGCCCTGGCTTAGGTCTTTATTGTCCACTGTTCTGTAGGCTGGGTTGGGATGGGTTGGGTTAAATTAGGTTTGGTAGGGTTAGATTAGGTTAGGTTAGACTGGGTTGGGTTAGATTAGGTTAGGTTAGACAATTTGATTAATGAACCCTTAAGAGATTATGTGGTTTAAGGAAGAAGACGCACAGCGCATCCTCCTTATTTATAGCTAAAAAAAATCAATGATCATTTTGACACAATATGTTAGACACGTCCCCACCTTGACGCTGCCAATGCCCTTACCCACTGAATTGGTACAAGTGTTTGAAGTCACCAGGCGAATAGGTCTTTATGATTGAATACTTAATCCCATTGACCTTCCAGTGAAGCTCTACAAGAATATCTCCCTGAACTAGCTATACTTCTCTGCCCCTTCATTAATACTTCCCTCCAGTACCGAAGTCACAAAGTCTACAATCATTCAACGAGTTACGGCCATCCACCACCATCCTGATCTTCTAAGTTGCAAGAGTTTTATATTTGACTCGGTTTATTACGGACTGTTCAGGTTTCATAGACCATCAGTAATTCGACAATACAAAGGCCTCCTCCACCATAAACTGTCTTGTCAACTTCCTAATCTTCATTATAACAACCTACAAATGCATATGCCCCCTGTAGTTCTCACCTTCTTAAACTACACCAACACGTTTGATTAAGTCAGTCGCGATACAAGTACTAACAAAGCCATCAACGTTGGAATCGGTAACAGCCTCAATTACCTCCGAGAAGCTGTCTTCACTTTTCAGCTGCAGCCTCCTCGGAGTACAACTATAGTACTCTGAAGAAGGATACTCCTGTATTAGCGCCCTACACTCTCTAGAAATAGACCACCTCCAACAATATCACCATCAACCATACCAAGACCAGGGTTATACACATTATATACATTTACCATACCCTGGCTGGTGTCACTCTACCTCAGGGTGATGCAGCCTGACAGGATAGTATGACTTTTTTGCGGAGTATATTTTACGAATGGCTCTGTTACGAAGGGCCTTGTAGAGATTAGTGTTGCAGAGGTGATAACCGTGGGAACATTGTGATATGTTCTTACTACCACCATGTTGCGTGTACTATTCCAGATGATGCTAAATATTACATAATACTTCCTTGAGATAAATGATCAGTGCCTTCAAGAGAACTCAGGCTCTCAACTGGCTCAGCCGTTTCAATATTGTTATTATTATCGACTCTGTGTCTTTATTTTCTTGGCTAAATAAACTGTTTCAATATCAAGGTAGAAGGCCCTGCTGCTGCTAGGGTTGTGATCCAGAGCAGGTCAACTGGGTGTAACATGACAAACCTTTTTAGGGGAAATGTATTGGTAGCCTTCCTTGATGGTGTTGATGTGGTTTATTCATTTTGGTATCCACGTCATCCAGGGATATCGAGCAATCCACTATCCACAACACTGACAGGTGTGTGTGTGGGGGAGGGGGGTGTAGGTATAGCTTTTTCAATCCTCTTGTAGTTCAATTTCTGATTCCCCGTAGGGTCATAATTAGCCCGAGGAAAATTATAGGATATGAGTGAAAAAGATGATGAAATTTTTGGTTTATGAAACGACCTAAAAATTATCATATTAAAACATTGATGATAAAAATAAAGTAGCCATATTAAAAGACATGAATGATGTCCACTTTCCATTAATGACATAGATACTGGGTACTTATGTCTCCTCGCTCTATACTTTATGAGGGAAAGTTATTAAGTTTAATACTCGTAGGTTAAGAGACAATATGTCCAATATGTCCAAAATTCATCATAAGCTGTTTAATATGCTCATAATGGTCAGGTATCGGATATGTTGATGGAAGTAAGATTTTTCATTCTTTTACTTCACTCTATTGGCTTACTTCATGTAGTCACACACACACACACACACACACACACACACATATATATATATATATATATATATATATATATATATATATATATATATATATATATATATATATATATATATATATATATATATATATATAATATTAACACAAAGCAACAGAAACAAAATCACTTTACACAAATATATACGTTTACTCACTCGCCCACATACATACATACATACACACATGGGAAGAGATGTACAGCTGTAAACACAAGTATATCGAAATATATTTATACACGCATACTACTGAATGGTATATCACCTGCCTCGCTCCCCCAATAGAGACACTGATTAATTATCTTATTACTGCTTCAGAGTTATGCACCTTTATCAAATTAATGTTTTGTGGTTTTGAACAAAATTTATCACCACAGCTGCTCTATCATGGTCTCAACATTCTTAATACTATCGGCTGTAACACACACACTCTCTCTCTCTCTCTCTCTCTCTCTCTCTCTCTCTCTCGCTATCCTTACTTATTTCTTTTAAATGTTCATATTTTTTCTTTTTTTACTTATCTTCTTGGTGGAGGTCTTACAGTAGTCACCCCACGGTGTATGTATACTGTAGAGAACATGTCTCATTAGTTTGGTCTCCATTCTGGATCTTTGAAGAAAAAAAGGTTCTATTCAGTAATTGGTCGCATAAGAAAAAAGCTTCACCTGTTTTGGCCACTTCATGAGATATTAATTTTTCGTTTTTAAATCACCTTTTGACACAACAATGGTGCTCGTTACATAACATAATTTATGTTATTTTGTCAGCGTCCTATATCTTGTATCAGTATATTGCATAGTTTGCATAATTACAGTGAGATGGATATTGATCCGGGGATATGGATCCATGAAGAAGCCGAGGCTGGAAGGTAATTAATTGATAAGAGTATCGGCTCAGGCCAAGGCTTAACCGTGCCTGAAAGAGCTGATAATCAGTTGTTTAGAGACGTACTTTACATTAACTCTTCGTGTCTTTTCAGTAAACACAGATGTATATGTTTTCCTTACTGGCCTGTATCCTTTACTAACAAGATCAACCACACCGCTAAGAAAGAACAGTGAGAACATTAAGGTACAAGACACCTGAAGTTGGGAAATAAAAGTGCTGATGCATTGATTGGGTGGTACGCCTTTAAGGAAACTGATAACACAGGGTCATTTGCAGGCAAAGGAGTATCAAATTAAATAAAGGTCGCAGGCCCCTTCCCCCCAAGACCTTAATCCGCCCCTGTTTGTAAATCATGTATTCATATTATTTGATAACGTTAGCATGAATTATTTTGCATTTTATGGGATAAGGATCGATTGCAATTTTCGGGTTCTTAATTATATGCCCATTTTTTTTAAAGGAAGAGGGTAAAGACAAGGGTGGCAACAAGTTTTGTTTCTTTAATTGACTTGTTCAGATGCCCACTACCCAACACAGACACTTTCTATACCCAATCCCGTACTCATCAGCTATCATACTCAACACACGCTCTCTAATGAACGATCGAACTCAATACAGACCCCCTGTACTCAGCTGACGTACTCAACACATACGCCGTCTAATCAGCTGCAGTACTCAGCATGAACCCCCTGCCCTCCACAGATGCTTAACAGTAATTGCTCGGTGATGTAACAAGAAGTGGTGGGCTCATTAACTCCGCCTCGAGAATTTCTTTAAAAAAAAAAACTGCGGTAGTGACGGTGATTATAGACCAGCTGAGATGTGAAGTGAGGAGTATATTTTATGTGGAAATATATTACTTCCATAATAATAACCCGGAAGTAGTGTGTTTACAAGTGAGGAGCGACGTACATTAAATTGATTAATATAGGATATATATATTAAGATGCTAATGTATTTATATAAGAATATGGCTTTATTATATATATTGTGTGTGTTTTTTTTCGTTTTGTATTTATCGTTCGTCACTAAAGTTCATAAATTCTTAATATAGAAACAAAAGTCCGATTTTATTTTTTAGAATTTTTCTCTATGTAGTATTCATTCAAAAGCTGCATAATGTTCTTGACAAAAGCAAAAACAAATTATATAACCTCTTATGGTCGCTGCATGGAATATCAGGACCCTTCTGGATACTGGCACTAATGCATTAAGGGTGGAAATGACCAAAAGTTTACTACAAGTCACAGTGTCGTCTCAAGCTGTCCCGACCATTAAAAAAAACAAAAACACGCTGGCCGCAACACTAACACACTACCTGTAACAGAACTATAACTGAACCAGCTATTCTTCCCCTCTACTGTCATATGGTGCTCACACTGCAGCGTTATAACCACATCTCTTAATCACCAGCATAATACCATATTATTTACATGACAATAAGCACCCGCGTATTACTGTAACACAACCTAGAGCAATACTACAACACTTCCTGCAACACTACCACAATATTCTCACAACATTACTTCATCAGTCTCACAACATATTACGTGACTCGTATCACAATCTTTAAAAGCACAACAGCACTCCCGGAACACTACCACGTGAGTTGTGGGACGCCTTCAGTGGCCGAGGAAGCTGTAGGTTACACGCTGTGCCAGAAAAACATTGAGTCTTAGGACCGACGCTGGTTCCTTGTAGCGGTCTGAAGCTTCCTCAGTCAGTCTCAGTGCTCTCCTTACTAGTAATGCGATTATATGCGCGAACAATCGTCAGCACCAGCCGGGCTGGGAGGTTACTTCACTACCGGCTTTGCTGGTGCCGCGGTAACACATATTCTGATGTCTCATAATATTTATATAAAATAGAATTCATCTGTGTAAATAATTTTGATGATCTTAGCCTAACCTAACCTAAACTAACCTAACCTAGACTATCCAACCAAATGAAACTCAACATAACCTAATCTAACCTAACTTAACTTGAATGCAAAAACAACGGTTTCTACGGGATTGTGGCTAAAGGCAGCGTTTACTAATAAGAGCAAGGGCCCTCCCATCAGACTGGGGGAGCTCCCAGACGGCGTATGCAGAGGTTTGAGAGATTCTCTCTTTTTCACACATGCGCATTTTTAGCAAGAGGAGTACTGAGACTGGGGGAGCTAGTAGGCCTCTACACCTCACCTAACACTAATACACACAACACTCTCCTGAACAGAGAGACAGTCTTTATATCTATTTTTTTTTCTGTTCCTTGACAACGGAACCGTAACACATGTGATTTCTCACCTTTAACTCCAGTATGTGGGTGGATGACGACACACCCACAATACGACGTGACTGACAAGCACAACCCGACAGACGAAGACTCGAGTAAATGGATAAGTTTTACTGCAGTACTGACAGATGCTGAGTGTTCCTCAGCCGTCTTCCTTTTTACTCAATGGACTTGTTTTAGTTAGTGAGTGAAATGTGGCCACTAGTTTGTTCGATGGTAATTAACCTCATGCAGGTGAACCTAGAAGAGGGTTTTTGATGTTGATAAGGATCTCATTATCATTATGCTGTCCTCTCCAAATATGAAAACAAAAGCAGAGTAGCCTAAATCTGTAGGTCTGATTATCATAACACTGCAGCAATTTGCCATATGGGTCAGCTTGCCTGCCCCTGGTACAGTGAATATGAGTTTAATCTACACAGTCTGAGTTGTGACGAAGTAAAGCAGGGAATTAGAATTACCACAAGACTTGGGAGATGGTGAACGTGACCTATACTGCCTCTCACAGAACAGGAGGAAGTATTAGTGATCGTGACATATACTGCCTCTCACAGAACAGGAGGAAGTATTAGTGAACGTGACCTATACTGCCTCTAATATACAGCCTCTAACAGGACAGGGGGGAGTATTGGTGTCGGCATCTAACTATCAAGTAAAAACAGAAGATGTACTGACATTGTTACACACGAAGCTTATTCAGCAGCAAGAGGTGATCTTGACTCCACCTAGATGATGAGTTACATGTTTTTTTCTGCCCTGTGGAGAAGGTGGCCGCCGCCCAATCCCGTGGCGTTGACCTCAACTCGTCCTTTTCGTCTCCGGCCTCTGTCCCACACAGCTCACAAAGGCTGCCTCTAACCACAGCACAAACAATATCCACTTTACCCTTTTTGTTCTTGATTCTATTTTTTGGCGCAATATCGGCGAATTCCTATATGTTGCCAATAAGCGGGACCTGCCGTGATGGTGATTGCCTTCCCGTTTGCTTCGCTTTGGCATGTGCTTCTCTCATCCCCTCGCATATTTCCCTTTTAAAAACCCTTTCTACCCTCCTCTAACCCTAGTTGGATCGAGCAATTGTCTGACTTCATATATATATATATATATATATATATATATATATATATATATATATATATATATATATATATATATATATATATATATATATATATATATATATATATACATATATGTACATATATATCAGCTGAGGGTGTGCGTGGTCCAGTGTATTGGTATGTTCGTGTTACATTATTATCTTTCATAATGAAATATTTTTGAACCTCTGTTAAAGAAAGCCCTTATATATATAAAAAAGAGTTTTGTTTATCTTACAGCTTCTGGAATGCCAGAAGAACATTAAGGAGATATGATACTGATTAACATGAAATGAAGGCAATATCTGGGAAGCTTCCTCTACACGGTAAAACGATATCTGCTTATTAGACATTATTTCGCCGCAACAAATTTGAAACACAAAGATATCTTAAGTTTTGAGATGAGTTCTATCCTTACCATCCAACAAGCTACAATGGGAGAAAAAGAAGGAAAGAGAGACAGAGAGACAGACAGGCCGAGAGACAGAGAGATACTTAGATCTTTGTAGTATACTAAGGCATCGTGTTCAGTTCAGTGCAGTCTTATTACTCGAAATGTTTTGTTTGCCAGTAATGACTCCCGCGTGATCTGGTACAGCAGTCTGGTATCGATACTCGTGTACCCTCACATAACTCCCGCCATGATCACATTATATGAATCGTTAGAACTGGGTAAAAAAATAAGAGTATTTTTTACCCGGTTCTAACGATTCAAATAATCTTAAGGTATGCCTCAAACACTGAGATAAACAAAAACAGAAGTTCTACGTTTAGACTGAAGACAAAGTTAACAGGCAATTATCAAAGTAAACAAAGGTCCATAAAGGAAGGTGTTATATCATAGGGTCGCGTGCCGCCTGTCAAACATACTGTCTCCTCAGGAAAATAAGCCTCCACTGAAGGCCCAACACACACACACACACACACACACACACACATGGAAGAAAAACGAGGTTAGGGGGTACTGAGTAATAAAAACACAGGCAGAACAGAGACTTCTCGTCAATCTACACAATGTGTCAAGGTAATTTACCTGGATATTGGAAATTAAATAATAATAATCCTTCTGATATCAGATTTCGACATTTACGAAGCAGAGGCCAATTAATAATGAAGGAACACGTCACAGACCTCGGAAGAGTGAATAATTCAGCAGGGAGACAGTGTAAGTTGTGTCACATACCTGGACAACATTACCGAGGGAGGGAGGAGGTGTTCTGGCATCCTAACCTCTACACAAACATCATAAATTACCAAAAGGATCTGGAGGTATTGATCGCGGGTCCCCTCGCCGCCCCCGGCCTGGGGTTGAGGCAGCCCACGCCGCCACCTGCAGGGCAAGGGGCCCGATTCCAATTATCCTTGTATGTCATATCTGTTATTAAATTAGAGTAGACCCGGTAGAAAGGACCGGATACTTGATAGCCAAGTAGCTAAATCTTACGAGAATACGACAATGCAGATCAATCTTACGTTCGCGATTAACACCCGCCGTCTTACTGAGAGTTTGAGCGATAGATTTATAATGATCCCAACACAAAAGCCGAATGTTGAGAGCCAAGCAGACTACAGTTCGGAAGCTGCCTTCAATATTAGCGTGTCTCACCAGTAATCTTCGGAAGCTGCCTTCAATATTAGCGTGTCTCACCAGTAATCTTACATTTTCACTTTGTAGATATTCGTAATAAATTTAATATGTTATAGATAAAAGTGTTTTCTCTAGACAGAAGAAAAATTATTTTAACTTAACCCTAAATAACGAAGATAACGGACAAAAACACTAATGAGAGGTAAAATAGTTTACCTTTACACATGATATAGTGAGATAAACGATTCAAAGTGTGCAAAGCCAGTGACAACAAACGTGTATTACTATGAGGAAGTATAAAAGAATGAGATAATATCAGAAGATTAAGTGAAGAAGCAATGTAACGTACAGACACCGGGTGAGGCAGGAGCAAGGAGGGGGGAGCCGCCCACCTCGCCCACCATCACAAATGTCTAAGGAAATAAAAAGGAAAACTGTACATTCATCAGGTCAAACCTTTAACATAGTAAAGGGAGACGCAGTCGTTATTGTGACTCATAATGTTTGTATACGAAGAGACTGAACACATTGGTGCCTAAGAACCAAAGTAAGAAAATTATGTACAATAAATGAAAGATAAAAACGCGTAAATTAGAAATAAATTAGGGGCGACTTACTGCAGTGACCACATAATGAGAGCAACACGTGACAGCGTGAACAGCAGGCAGAGCGAGGCTGATCCTCACACCGCTGGGTCATTCTCAACCTCCCAAGAGGTTACTGGTGAGCTGAGGAAGATAGACCAGAGACGTGACACAAAGGCAGTGTGTCTACAATAAGCAACTTTTGGGTGTGATATACTGGATTGATTTTACAAAATAAACATTTGATAAACTACAGTATGTAAAATTACAGGAGATGAAGAAAAATGAAAAACGAGGTATGAAAGACACAGGTGCAAAGGAGGAATGTAGTCGAGTTATTGTAAACACTGAAAGTTTGGGAAAAATCAATATTGTCAATAGCTGAGGCAGCAGTGCAGCTTGAATCGCCCAGGGTGATGAACGTCCTTTTGCTTATCACTCTGCGTCCTCTCATCGCTGTAACATCAGTTACGAGCGGAGATGAACTCCTCCAGGAAGAAGAGAGCGTCACCCCACAGGGCCCAAGAATATTACATGAATGGTGACACTCTTGAGAAAACAATTCTTGGTCTTGCTAAGCGAAAGATGCTGTCCTGCAGTTGCTATTTGAGGTGGAGTAAGGTGTCCAGCTTCAGCCACACTTTGATATCTAAAATTCCCAAAAACTCGTTGAGCGCTGGTGAACAAAGCCGTCGCCATAACTCATCCGTCATACATTTCCGTCGGACCTTGATGGTGAACATCTGAAGCATTTTCACTCTCATACAGCAAGAGACAGTGTTTACGTCAAGAGAGGTAGAGGCTTCATTCTAGCAAAAGGATCACCGAGGTAATAATTTTCACGATCATAAAGGATTGATGTGCACTTCGTATGGCTAAATCTTCTCGTGTGTTTCTACCCTTATAAGAGCAACTTTTTCTTTTAAGGAACTAGAGCTGTGTTCAGAGAGGCGCTGGTGTCTCATGCGTGCCTTCTTTGGCGGCCGGTAAAGGTCGTCAAAATATTATATATACTACACATAAACACATTTTCACTTGCTTACTGTACCTATGATTTTCGAGTCAGTCCATTAGTGATTACTGACTACCTTCTATGACGTGGCACCCGGCAATGGATCTCTACAGAGATTAAGGCCACAGTAGAATTTTGCGCACTGATGGATCAACTCCTGTCCACTGTGTGCATGAATGTTGGTGTCAGTTCAGCGGTTGTTGTTGGAAGATCTGACAGATACCCCAAATTATGATATATACAGTACATTGTGTTATAAGATTTTATGTATTTATTGAGTAGGACGCATCAACAAATTCTCAGCCTCAGTAAGAGTTTGAAACACATTTTCCAGCGATGCTCTATCTAGGATGTTACTCATTACTTGATCATCATCCTTAAATTTAATTTGGTGAAGCTTGACTTTCATGTCCGGTCTTGGTTTTGCAGCAAGAAGATGGAAGTTAGATTACTTTGCTTCAGTATAATCTAAAAGGAGTACTAAGCTCCCTGTCCACTTTCCTCGGCATTAGTTTTGATAGAGTCTTTCTTAACATAATATTTTTCATTCAGTCTCGCCTCTTTGAAGGTCAACACTCATGATCACTCTTCATTATGTTAGATGAAACTGACCATTTTTCACAAGTACTGTATCTCGCTTCAACTCATCTGGTAGTAATGAACCAGGATGTTTGTAATGTTTGCTGGGCACTTTTAACTCAGGACCGAACCAACGAACTAACGTTTTCATCATGAACAACAATCTGCTCTTTGAAACTTGTGGGATAGCGTACAAAATGCCCCAGAAGATATGAAACATGTAACAAAATAATTTATCTCTAGGTAAATTATTAATATCTTTCTGACAGTTTGCAGGTTATCGACTAAGATCGTTTCCTCTGAAATATAACTGTTGTCTCTGAAAGTAAACAATTTTCTCTTGATTTTTAATATCTGTTGTTAAGTGTGGAAACTAACATTGTGTTCTGTTGAAGTGCGTCAAAACATTACAATAAACACAACTGCCTATACTGTTTATATGCTCTTAAGCTATTCATCAACACTCACTAGACAGAAGGCGTTGTTGCTTCGCATGTCATGTGATTTATTACATGATCTGATTTTAAGTAAATATGATGAACAAATCACCTCCATATGAGGAAAAGAAGAATTTACTGTACCTGCGTCGTTCCTGTTTTCCTTGCCCGTGTTTATATACAGTATACCATCGTCTAAGCAGCTTTGCTTGCTGACGCCGTGTTCACATGCTCAACTTCTTCGTGCTAAGTCATGAAACATCAAAAAGTTGAATTTCATTCCTAAGTTTATCGTCACCAGATTTTGCGATTCTCCTTGATAATTTTCTTTTCGTTAAATTGATTTATGCTTGTAAACTTTTGCTCTGTATATATGACACTTAACCACGACAGTTAACATTATTACAAACTGAGAAAAACTGATGAGTCTATAATTTTTTTTATTATATTGTTGTATAAACATTTGGTCCAGAAATCTACGTGTCTACGTCTTAAATGTGCGTGTTGAACAAGGTAACTAAGATCTTGCTGCTTACTTTACTATATCTAGGAAGACTGTCGGTGTTACCATTTCATAAAAAATTCCACATAAACTGATACAGTAGATTTACCCTATAATTGAAATGTAAATTAAACTGAAAAACGACTTTACTTCAGTAGCTGGGCAGTATTTTCATATACGTATACCTCAATATCGCGTCTGACAAAATGTTTTTTGTTGATAGGTTAACACATTGCCAATTTGTTAACGTCTTGCTTACGTGTCTCTGTTGTTCGAAGTAGCCGCGTGGTGGCAGCACTATACTACTCATAAGAATCTTTAATAGCTATTGATATGCGATAATTTCCACACGTGTACCATTAAGTAAAATTCTTTAAATTACTAAACATTTATTAGATTCAGAGTTTCAACTATTCACAGAATGGTTTGTCAATTTGTGTGATCTCAAGTCTTTCAGAGGGAAATTAGAGAATTGAGTGAGGGGAAAAACCAGAAGAAAAAACGCAAAAGAAAAGTATTCCCACACTTCTTCTTCTCGCAGTAAACGTGTAGGAGGTCCCCAAATGAGCCAGGATGGTGCAGCGCGTGATTAAGAGGTAAAGAAGAGTGAGAGGGTGAATCTTTCATCCTCTCCACAGCCTCCTTCTTCCTCCCGTCACAAAGACCAGGAGAAAAAAATACGAGTTACCAAAAATGTGTTGGAAGGACTTGAAGAACACAAGAACATACGGTAGTGTTGCCAGAGGATGCAGCGGAGGTGGAGGAGGAGGAAGGGGATTGTTGATGCGCCACACCACTACTTTGACCTGGAGGGGATCTTTTGAATGGCACTTTTTTCACTACCTAAGGCGATGTAGTGTGGGGCCCCGGGTGACTTCAGTGGTTTTTGTGTCTCAGGAACCAGGTGGACAAGTGGCCTTGCAAAAGTCTATTTTAAGGAAGTTCGTGTTACAGAGTGAACACAGACCCGAGTCCACAGTGCCAATCCATCCCCAGGTCAGGCAGAAGCGTTGTCAGCATGTTCATAAGAGCGGGTTTAGAAAACTTCTTGAGGCGTGAAATCATAAATTCCGGGCGTCTGTGGACACTGATTGACCTTCTCCCACCTTGAACTCCGCCAGCGTTCCCTCCAATAACTTCAGGTTGAATAGCCACGTGAGGATGTGCTCAGTAATATCCCAGGTTATCACACATATGAACAACTGGGTACTACAGCAGCACCACCACTCATACGATACACGCTGCTGGCACAGATTATTTCATATTCTTTCAGCATAGTCATATACAAAACATTATTCAAAGAAAATTACCGAAATCCAGGGATTATTCTTTTGGCATTAATTTAGAATGTATATAGTCATGTATAGTCATCCTCTCGACCAACTGAAGAATCCCTTTTTGTCGGTATACGAATCTTCTTGTGTACTTATATAAGCTGCTCCTCACGCCCTCCTCGGTGTCTTCAGGGCCACCGTTTTCCTTCCCTGCCTCGATATATTCCCGACTTCCTTTATAACTTTTCTTCTCTGCTTCTTATCTTCACCACTGCTCCCTCTCTTCCTATTAATCTTCTCTCCTAACCCAACCTACAAAGTAGAGGACCAGCAGCAACGAGATAAAACTCACTATGGAAGGAATTATATGTAAGAACTCGACTCACATAACAGTTACTATCTCAGGCAAGAAACAGTCGTGTAACTGGTGCTCAGGGAAGGAAGGAACACAGATTTACACGAGTTACCTATTAATTAATCTTCTCATCGGATTATTCATGTTTAAACTATACCTGTACTCGTGGCCCCACTCATCAAATATGACGACAAAGACCAGTTCACGCATGAGGTGCTTTACACACAACACGTACAGTACCAGCTCGGCCAAACCATACAATTGGATTAAATGCCAGCAATTAGTATGAACTCACAACCTGGCAAGTACAGTACGGACCAGGGCATACAGTGAGGTCTGGCCCATGTAGTAAGGATAAACCTGATGCTTAGGGAAACAGAAAAGACTCACTCACAACTAGATACAGACAACACAGCAAGAACATTCATGCAACCTCACCCATCCAGCTGAGTGAAGACCGGCACGTGGACTTAGCCATCACAAGAGGAACATGTTGAAGGAGCAGCAGCTGACCCAGAACAGAAAAATCTACCTCAACCAGGAAGATCTTGTGAGACAGCTGGGATCAGATGATTTACCTGGATTTGATCAATACAACAGAAATCAGATAAAGACGCTTTATCTGTTACAAAGGAGATCAGATCATGCAGCTGTGTTAGGACAATATATGAAAAGCTAACTAACAAACACCTTATACCAGTTCACAGGGGTTCTAATTAACAATGGAAAGATCGATTATAATATGGTCAAGACCAAACAACAAAAGACTAACCAAAGCATTGTAATATTACCGACAAAGGAAGTACCAGTAAGGTCTGGTCCATAAAGAAATTGTATTAGTCCACAAGTTCACAAACAGCTCAAGCTCACCCAACAGGTAGAACCCTACAGGTGGTCAGAGTCTGCCAACAGGTAGCAGCTCGGCTACCTTGACACCGAAAGCAACAGGTCACGCAGCTTTCCCGTGAAGTAAGGTCTGACTGACGTAGGAGGGACCAAACCAAAAATAAGCTCGGTTACTAACATGGGGAGAACCACAACAGTGTGCCTTAAATAACACAGTAAACATGGAGCTCAGCTGATCCTGACATCTCTATAATGATGAGATGATGAACTAATGATGGAAGGATAGGTGTGTGTGTGTGTGTGTGTGTGTGTGTGTGTGTGTGTGTGTTATGATTGACCTGAAGTAAAAATTATATTTTTGATGCACAATAAAAGTAATGTCATAATAAACATTTGCCCCACAAGAATGATTTTGTTGTTTCACATTTTCTCATCTTAACGAAATCGAGAGAGAGAGAGAGAGAGAGAGAGAGAGAGAGAGAGAGAGAAAGAGAGAATGATCTATAAAATGACGCGTTAACACACGCTTTGATCTGTTTATACACTTACGTACAGTAATTATACAAATTCTGGATGAGTCTTTTGATAGAAAAATGTTCTCCCCATCCTTTGATATATAAAGTGAACAGCCTGTATATGAATTGCCTCTATCTGTGCCCAGCGCCCGCCCTCCCTGTAAACGACACCTGTACGTGAATGTTGTGTCTACATTTGATTGTGCTCTTTATAAAATTGCTTTTATTTTTCAATTGTTTTATATGTTTGGTGTCATTTGTCTTGATATACATAGTAATTAGTGAAAAGAGAAGTAGTGGTAAATGTGTTCTCCAAAAGCGTGAATTTGTTTGTGACTTTGACGGTAAATATTCTTTAATTCAAACTTTTTCTCCACACATATCTTGAAGTTAATGTTTTCAAGCTGTTATATCTTTCCATATAATATATTCAGCATTAAAGTGAGTCAGAACTGGGTGTCCTTAACAGTTATGTATGGACTTATTTGTGATATATTAATATTAATCGATTATTATGTAGGACCCAATGAGCTACAAGGGGGGGGGGGGCTTGTACAGTGCGGTTAGCTAAAAACAACAACTATACAGTAGTTACATTGTCGTGTACCTCAAACTACTGATCTAACCAATGTGAAAGTTTGTATACACAATCTCAGGAGAGGGAGGAAGATTCGGTTTCATTCAAGAATGTTAAAACAGTTTGAAGCCACAATTGATTTAGTAAATAAAATGTTAAATATTTGGAACATTTCTATTGTTAGAACGATTAAAGTAATCAGCATGAGAGTTTATTTACATGACAAAAGGGAACAGTTCATTTATGAGTTTCAAAGGAACTTGATTGGTCAAAAGGCTAGGCAGACATTTTTTTGTTTACCCTCATCATTTTTGTTTTAAATCTTTGACTGAACTACTGACATGACTGACGCAAACTTGACACCATTGATGAAATGCGAAGATTGTTTTTAATACCTCTGAAACGATGGGCACTGAGTATGCAAGTCTGTACCAAAATCATCAAAGATGTTGGTGACCTGACCGGAGGATACAAACAAGTGGATGTCACAACCCACGAAGAAGAGAAACCATCACGAATACGCGCCGACAACCTGAACCAGATGAATATTAGAGAGAAGTTGCAGTGCTGTGTGGACCCCTGGACAAAGACGACCATCCACAAGGCGTCATGAACCTTAACTTTCGTCTTTATTCAAAATAGTTTCAGAGGCAACTGAATTTACAGTCAGTCAGAACACCGAGATAAGAGAGCAGTGGCTCTGATGAAGGGCAAGGTAACGTTAAGAAATGGGAAGTACAGACGAAGAATGATAGCAGATGGTCTTTCCACCTTGCGGAGGCTGGTTTGTCGCCTAACCAGTGACAGACGCCCCGCAGTCCACCAGGGGCAGGGGGAATGTGCTGTCTTAGGGTTTGTTGGAAGGTCCCTTCAGGTCCTTGTAATACTGAAGGGATGTTCCTCATCTTCAGTGATCGGGGATCCCACCAGGTGCTCCAGTGTTTCCCTTTCCCTGTGTGGTTTTATCAAGACTTATCTTGTCCACACTTTTCCATTGTGACTACTGTATATATATATATATATATATATATATATATATATATATATATATATATATATATATATATATATATATATATATATATATATATATATATATGTGTGTGTGTGTGTGTGTGTGTGTGTGTGTGTTTGTGTGTGCTGATAACCACATAGGAAAAAGATGCTTCAAAGATACTTGATAATGGTGAAACAGAAAGGACTTGGCCGGCACAATGCCCTTCACTCAAGCAGGGATTCCCTCCACCCTGTGTGTGTGTTAGCAGGCGCCTGTTTGCCTTCCCATCCTTGAAGGACTACAGATAATGTATGTAACAAGGAAGTTCGATTATCATGAAGTGAGAAATAATAGAGATATGTTTGCCGTCGTGGTGTTCCAACACTGTTGCTGTAGACACGAAGGTACCGAATATATCACATGAGTTTATCTAGGCTAAGGATTATAGTTGGATTTTCATTTTATTATTAGCAGAAAATAAATGGTTGATGAAAGAGAAGGGAGACAGACTGACTGATGGAGACGACAGACAAGAATGGATCATTGATAAGGCAAATGGCTAGAGACTTAATTTGACGGAACTCTTATAAGGATTATGATGCAACTGTCCTACCCAGTCCATAGCTGGACAGAAGGTGACACGTTGAGCGAGTTGTTAAGAGAAAGATAAAAAGGAGGGAATAAAAAAAAAATTTAGAAGAATTTTTGTCAAGTAGGACGACACATTGATTCTGAGAGAGGCCGTGAGGCGCGTGTATAGCTATATCGAGAGTGTTGATGAGGAGTAGTGGCCAAAAACTGGCTTATTTGTTTGAGACAGTTTGTGCTAGCCATAGAGACGTTACATTACACGTTAAAAGAACATTATTTTCCCAGATTGAAGAAGTAATTAACTCAACAATAACAATGAAACTAACTCAGCCAAACTTCATAAACTCACCTCACTAAGTCTGTTTACATCTAATTTGTGAACTGAAGGAAAACTTTACTCTAATGCAGATATGGAGAAAAAAGTCATATCAGAGGTTCCGAAAACAAGAGTGGTAGTGTGGCTGGGATGGTTCTAGATGAGGTTGTAGTGGTCATGTGATAGGGTGGCTGGGATGGTTCTAGAACCGGCAGTAGTAAACCATTTCGTAGTGTAGCTTGGATGGTTGTCCGCTTGGATAGATAAATATTAATTTCTGTGTATTTGGGAGCAATATATTACGGAATAGAGAAAGGTACAGTCTTACCAAACTCTGTGGAACTGAAGCGTCAAAAATACCGGCAAAAATGTGATATGTATTGCTAAGACTGTTCAAGTTTGTTGAAAAAACAAACTTATATGTGAATATTCTATGTAGTGTTGTGAAATGAATAGGAGAGCACTGGAAGAGGCTACAGATGAGCGTCTCCTCCCTGAACCCTGAGGGGTAGAGTCCGCCACACAGTCTGTTACTGTTTCTCTGTGGAGACGAAAAAACATGGTATCCGTGCTTGTTCTGGCCAGCTGGTTCAGAATCATTTGCATTGAGCCTTGTTAAAACAAACAGCGAGGTATCCACAGCACCGACTGGTATCTGGGTAGGACTGAGAAGCTCTGTGGCACTACGCTATACAATACAAGCATGAAATTCCCAACAAACACAGTCGTGATCTTTGCCGTCACACAAAGCGAGATAACTGAGTACTAACTGGCAATTCTTAACTACTCGACCACCTTACTAGTGAAGGATGGAAGGTTGCGGTGTCTGACTCGGGAAGTCGTGTAATTATCAAATGTTATATATTTCATAAAACTGATTAATGATATTGAGGGAAGTTTTAGCATCGTAAAGCATCTCAGGTGACAGATCCCTGCCCAAGGGATTTTGACAGCTAGTCCCTTTCCTACAACCTACACACCGTATGTTATTTCTCCCACAAACAAACAACAACAACTACTACTAATACAACTACTGTAAAACTATAACTAGTACTACTAATATACTACTACTACTTCACTACAACTGGCACTACCTCTGCTATATCCAACACTAACAGTAGTAGCAGTAATAATAACAATAAGAATAATGATTATAGTAAGAGTAAACTTCATATTGACTATTGAGAATTGGATAACTATTTGGAAGTCTCGAGGGGAAGAAACACACAAATTGTCTTATGATATTAAACGTGTTTACTCTCAAATGTTCATGACTGCAGTAAGTAGTGTATGGCAGGGTGTGGGTGTGGCAGAGTGTGGGTGTGGCAGAGTGTGGGTGTGGCAGAGTGTCATGAGTGGGTAAGGCTGAGTGTCACAGCTTCTGTCATGAGTGGGTAAGGCTGAGTGTCACAGCTCCTGTCATGAGTGGGTAAGGCTGAGTGTCACAGCTCCTGTCATGAGTGGGTTAGGCTAAGTGTCTCAGCTCCAGCTTAGGGGTCCCCCGTGCACGTGGTAGGGAATGGTGTCGCGCCTCTCACTCTACACAACTCGAAAATAGTAACCAATGCCACTTCTCCTCTTGCGCCTGTCACACACCCCACCCAACTCTCTCCCTCCACTCACACCCTCTTCCTCCCTTCTTCTTCCTATTCTACTTTCTCCTCCTCTCCTTCCGTCTGCTTCTCTTGCATATCTTCCTCTTTCCCTTCTTCTCCTCCCCGTTAAGCCTTCCGTTCCACTATAATCCACTATCCATCTCCAGCCTCCACAGCGTGACACATTTCTTCTCATCCTTTTATTGTCGTTCACTACTTATGGCTCCCAGTCTGACCCTCTGGCTCCCCCAGTGTGACCCTCTGGTTCCCCCAGTGTGACCCTCTGCCTACCCAACTGGCCCTCTGCCCCCCAGTCTGGCTCTTTGTCTCCCCCAGCCCTCAGTATCCTCGCACCCCGCCCCAGCCTCCCTGCGTAACACCTGCTTCCTCCCTCCTTCCCCACACCCAGCCTTCCTCCTCCCATACACCCAGCCTCCTTTCTCTCTCGCCACACCCAGCCTCCCTCCTGCCCCACCTCCCAGCCTCTCCTCCCAGCCACACCCAGCCTCCCTCCTCCTGCCACACCCAGCTTCCTCTCCCCACACCCAGCCTCCCCCTCCCACCTCCAGCCTCAGCCACACCAGCCTCCTCCCTGCCACACCCGCCCCCCTCCCAGCCACACCCAGCTCCCTCCCACACCCAGCCTCCCCAGCCACACCCAGCCTCCCTCCCAGCCACACCCAGCCTCCAGCCTCCTCCTGCCACACCTGCCTCCCTCCCAGCCACACCCAGCCTCCTCCCTGCCACACCCAGCCTCCTCCCAGCCACACCAGCCTCCCCTCCCAGCCACACCCAGCCGCCCCTCCCAGCCACACCCAGCTTCCCCGTCACACTACGCCAGATGTGTCCCCACATGGCGTAAAAGTTTAATACGTCGTGAAATGTTATCATTCCTTAACTTCAACCAGGAAAAAAATAAAAGAAAAAGAAGGAAAATAATACTAAAGTGAACATTTATTTATCGCTCTCTCTCTCGCACACACACACACACACACACACACACACACACATATATATATATATAGCATACATGGCACAACTTACTGTACTCTCAAGAGGAAACTTTTACAACTTACCTGTTAGTCTGTTGTTGATTTACACAAACATTCTGGAAATACTGTTGTTGAAAGTCGCTGTTAGGGACGGTGTGGATACACTATACTGTGCATTAAGCCTTCCATACCCAAGAAGGCAGCTTAGACAACACTGCTCTAGACTCCTATACATACTCAGGTGTAAAATTACGCACCTTTATAATGCTGGGTCGACTTTATGGCCCGTGCTCCAACAAGTAACCCTTAGGACAGGAGGTGAGATTTCCCAGTCAGCATCCGCACTCTTCCTTGGCACTAATACCCTTAAAACACTCGGCCTCACACTCCTCCAACGCCTCCACCCACTACACGCCAGGCTCCACCCTCCACCCACTACACGCCAGGCTCCACCCTCCACCCACTACACGCCAGGCTCCACCCTCCACCCACTACACGCCAGGCTCCACCCTCCACCCACTACACGCCAGGCTCCACCTCCACCCACACACGTCAGGCTCCACCCCTCCACCCACTGACACGTGTCAGGCTCCACCTCCACCCACCACACGCCTACACCCCCACCCACCACACGGTCAGGTTCCACCCTCCACCCCCACACGCCAGGCTCCACCCACCCATACACGCCAGGCTCCACCCCCGCACCCACTCACCCTCCACCCACTACACGCCAGGCTCCACCCTCCACCCACTACACGCCAGGCTCCACCCTCCACCCACTACACGCCAGGCTCCACCCTCCACCCACTACACGCCAGGCTCCACCCTCCACCCACCGCACGCCAGGCTCCACCCTCCACCCACCGCACGCCAGGCTCCACCTTCAACTTAGTATCGTGGAAATGTAAAAAGTTTGTTGAAAATATCGAAAAGGGAGAAAAGTATGGCCACTTTAGCTGAATATTTATGTGTCTTGAGAGGGGAACATGGCGCCTCGTTGGTGTTAGTGGTGTTGGTGTTGGTGTTAGTGGTGCTAGTGTAGGTGTTAGTGGTGCTGGTGTAGGTGTTACTGCCGCCTCGTTGGTGTTAGTGGTGCTGGTGTTGGTGTTACTGACGACTCGTTGGTGTTAGTGGTGCTGGTGTTGGTGTTAGTGGTGCTGGTGTTGGTGTTAGTGGTGCTGGTG
>NW_024730300.1:0-5352 GCF_018991925.1 Homarus americanus
TAACGCACCAACACCCCTCACCATCACCCCCACAAACCCCTCACCAACACCCCCCACAAACCATCTCTCACCAACACCCCCACCTCCTCAACATACCGCACTACAACTATGTCAGAAATTATAAGACGCACTGCAACTACGTCAGAATGTATATACTGTAACGCACTACATTTACGTCAAGGGTGTTTTAGATACACTACAACTACATCAGAATGTATATAACGCACATCAAACCACGTCATGCGTGTTTTAGATGCACTACAACTCCGTCAAGAGTGTACAAGACGCACTACAATTACGTCAGAATGCATATAACACACTTCATCTACCTTCAAGAGAGTTTTAGTCTTTTAGACACACTACAACTACGTCAGAAGGTATATATAACGCACTACAACCACGTCAGCAGTGTTTTAGATGCACTACAACTACGTCAGAATGCATGAGGCACACTACAACTACGTCAGAATGTATATATAACGCACTACAACCACGTCAGCAGTGTTTTAGATGCACTACAACTACGTCAGATGCATGACACACTACAATTACGTCAGAATGCATGAGGCACACTACAACTACGTCAGAAGGTATATATAACGCACTACAACCACGTCAGCAGTGTTTTAGATGCACTACAACTACGTCAGAAGGTATATATAACGCACTACAACCACGTCAGCAGTGTTTTAGATGCACTACAACTACGTCAGATGCATGACACACTACAACTACGTCAGAATGCATGAGGCACACTACAACTACGTCAGAAGGTATATATAACGCACTACAACCACGTCAGCAGTGTTTTAGATGCACTACAACTACGTCAGATGCATGACACACTACAACTACGTCAGAATGCATGAGGCACACTACAGCTACGTCAGAAGGTATATATAACGCACTACAACCACGTCAGCAGTGTTTTAGATGCACTACAACTACGTCAGATGCATGACACACTACAATTACGTCAGAATGCATGAGGAACACTACAACTACGTCAGAATGTATATACTGTAACGCACTACATTTACGTCATGTGTGTTTTAGATGCACTACAGCTACGTCAGAATGTATATAACGCACTACATCTACCTTCAAGAGTGTTTTAGTCTTTTAGACACACTACAACTACGTCAGAAGGTATATATAACGCACTACAACCACGTCAGGGGTGTTTTAGATGAACTACAACTACGTCCTAATGCATGAGACACACTACAACTACGTCAGATGCATGAGGCACACTACAACTACGTCAGATGCATGACACACTACAGCTACGTCAGAAGGTATATATAACCCACTACAACCACGCCAGGGGTGTTTTAGATGCACTACAACTACGTCAGATGCATGACACACTACAACTTCGTCAGAATGCACGAGACACACTACAACTACGTCAGAAGGTATATATAACGCACTACAACTACGTCAGAATGCATGAGGCGCACTGCAACTACGTCAGAATGCATGGGACGCACTGCAACTACGTCAGGATGCATGAGACACACTACAACTACGTGAGAATACATGAGATGCACTGCAACTACGTCAGAATGCATGAGACGCACTACAACTACGTGAGAATACATGAGACGCACTACAACTACGTCAGAATGTATAAGACGCACTACAACTACGTCAGAATGCATGAGACAATCTACAATTACGTCAGAATACATGAGACACACTGCAACTTCGTGAGAATACATGAGACGCACTACAACTACGTCAGAATGTATAAGACGCACTACAACTACGTCAGAATGCATGAGACGCACTACAACTACGTCAGAATGCATGACACACACTAGGCTTATATACAGATAACCTGGAGGAGACCCTAATAGCGTTCATATCAATACTAATAACAATAACGTTCTCAGACAATACTACTGCATGTAAGGGGGTGCCCAATAAACTAGCCCCCTCGGGGGCAAATCTGAATCTGACAATACTACTGATTTTTTCCGATATGTTGGTAGTCCTGATAGCTGCCTGACGTCATCAATTAGTGTTAAAAAGTAGGCACAATATTTCCGTGTTCATGAGATATCTTTTAAGTGTACTTGGAAAGGTTCATAATAAACGGCATGTTAAAAAAACTTATAATAAATATATGTTAATGTAAGTTTCTGTCATTTATAGTGGGTTTGGTTACCAGAATATCACTTATTTATAAAAGTAATATGTCGTGTATGTCCTTATTAACTGAAATCATTACTTTAATCTGTATATTTTAACTAATACGCGCCTGTATACCTGAAATTATTAATAGTTTCGGAGCAATATTATAGTACTGATATGTCAAAAGTTAATATTTCGTTCCAAAATTCACGCTCGGGTGTGTGACTATGTTATTACTCAAAGAAAGATTATGTCCACTAGTAAACCTTCAGATACACATAACTGGGTTAAAACATTTATATTTTTCGTAGATAAAGGTTGGTAGATAACATACACACATACATACATGCTTTTCCTGTTACGTAAGTGAGATTTGGTAAACAAGTAGAAAATAGGTGATTGGACAGAAATGTGGCAGGCAAGACTATTGACTTTGTCTCACATTCCGAGGCACCACGTCACCACCACACAACACTCCATAAAGCCTGGTACTATAACATCTTAGACTTTGCTTGAGGATAAATAAAGTGGTAGATTTATTCCAGTTTCAGCATTACATTGTCACTGCAGGACAGGTATTACTTACTCCACGTTGGGTGAATGAAAAGCGTCCTTACTACACTAATTAATCTATGTCAACGTTGTCGGGCACTTGTATGGAGACAAATTATATCATTGTGGTCCCAGGCTACTGTGTGCACCTCAAGTCTCACTGAGTAACTTAGAGGCTTCAGATTCACGTTCAAATACTCGCGGGGGTTCACACCTCACGGAAAGAATGGATTGACAACGCTGAGTGTACTAGTCGGAAATGTCCCCAACTGTACATAAAAAATGAGATACTTTGGTTATATAATTAGGGACGCGGGGATAATAACAGAAATATTAATGGACAAAGTTGAGGGTAAGAGGGCCAGGGGAAGGCAAAGACTGGGTTGGATGATGAAATTAAAAACCTTGGGGGATTGTTAAAAACAGTCCGAGAAAGTTTAGAGTAGAGGACTGTGGTCGCCAACCTTCATTTATATGGGGACGGTACTCTTGATTGACTGAGGTGAGGTTCTTGATCATTTTTTTTATTTGGTAAAAATCTATTTCCTCCGCCATTTTGGGATGTTCTTAATTAAGCTGAAGAAGTTTTCTTCTATTGGAAAGTTTCCTAACTTGGCTCCTTAATCCAGGCACCCGTTCTTAAATATTACTCCTAACATATATGTGATAATTAAATTAGGTTAGGTTTAATTTCGTCAGCGTTTTGCGTGTTTTACCTCACGATTTCCCTTTACCTCAAAGCCCTGCCCACTCTGTGCGATAAAAATATAATTCTTAAGTGAAATCTCAAAGTATAAAAAAATTCGAAAAATAATAAATTTCCGACGAAAATGCTATAAAGTGACCTTTTTCGAATCTTTACCAAGTAAGGTTAGGTTAGGTTCGGTTATATTAGGTAATGTTGGATTAGGTAGGTTTAGTTGGATGGTTTAGTTTGTTTTAATATAAGTGTATGATACTGCAGGTACCATGGTGCTAAAGACTACGATAATGATCTTAACAATTACTAATATTAATTATTCATGACAAATTTCTGACAACGATGTAGGTTCTGGTCTAACCATGACTAAACTGATAATAACGATAAGCAAAACCACCCAACCAAATTCAACTTTAAAATATCTCAAGATCTTTAGGTTTGGTTTAATTGGTTCGTTTTGTCTGTTGTCATTAAGGCCGCGCCCAAAAACACATCGTTGCCAAAAATATGCACTTATGACGGTTTGCACTTACGGTATGACTCATAATTATGCCATGTCAGTGAGAAAAGTGAGTTTAAAGACTTGCAGAATGCAGCCTTATCATTTATTTTTGTGATTCATCATTTGAGCATTATTTTAAGTGGTTTTTGTTTATTAGAATTGTAAGCATTCTTTCTGAAGATTAGTTGAGTTGTTGTGACCTCAAGAAATGATAGCCATCACAAGTGAGCATGTCAGGGCACACTTCTCAGAACCAGTGTCCGATGAGTTGATGTTTGAAGTTAAGAAGTGTGTGTGGAGACGTCACTAGCGTAGCTAGGGGGGGGGGGGCGGTCTGCCCCGGGCGGCACTTTTGGGTCTGCTCATCACCCATATCTGCAGCTACTGGAGACGTTAATCCATCCCTTTGTATCGGCGGCAAGTTAATCCTTGTCGTGTCTGACCTAACACCTGACCCACATCATCACGGCCACGTCATGAGCTACACCCTTGCTATGCGCCCCCGCCACACACACAACCTGTAACCTGTTGAGGATTAAGGAAACAACTTCAAACAAGTACGCCAGTGAGCTCATGTGGTGTGGGTCAGGTGTTAGGTCAGACACGACGAGGATTAACTTGCCGCCGATACAAAGGGAAGGATTAACGTCTCCAGTAGCTGCAAAACCATGCAGTCTCGGGTCATATCAGTTCATGTACAGCCGACCAATCCACCAGTTACAAGCAATTCACTTCAGTTCTGCACAAGTCTCCATCGTGACAAGACGAGGGGAGGCTAGACGACTTTTAAGTTCTCTTGTGTTTTCGATCCAGTTATTTACTTCGTTGGAAGACATAATACTATAAGGTAAGAAATATTAAAGTATTGGTTAAAAAATATTGATGTGACTTTTGCTGCGGTACTGAGATTAAATATTAAGATTTTGTTTCACAGCATTGCGATTTTATACTAAGACACTATCCTCACTGGGGTACAGACAAAAGCCCCCCCGACAAAAGCCACCCAGACAAAAGCCCCCCAGACGAAAGCCACCCAGACAAAAGCCCCCTACTTTGATCGGGGTGGCTTTTGTCTGACAACAGTAAGGGCTTTCAAAAGTTACGGACATAATTAAATAGTTGAGGGTAAAATATACTGTTCTTCTCTGTGGTTAATTATTGGTTAGGTTAGGGTTAGGTTAAGTTAGGTTAGGTTGGGGTTGTCAGACAAAAGCCACCCCGATCAAAGTAGGGGGCTTTTGTCTGGGTGGCTTTCGTCGGGGGGGCTTATGTCAGACATCCATTTTCACTGTACTCTGAGTCTGTAATTTTAGATTAAGTTGCTACTTTTTACATTTCCATTGTATTACATTGATACTAGTGTCATTATACCGTGATTTTAGATCAAGCTGTTATTTTTACATTGCTGTGATTTTAATCATTTTAGATGATAATGACACTAGTGTGACAGTGTCATTAT
>NW_024730301.1:0-13074 GCF_018991925.1 Homarus americanus
AGGTCATGGTGCTGGAGGTGCCCGGCTCTCACCCAGGGTCATGTCACTGAAAGGAGTTCCCCGCCCTCCTTACCCGTGTCATGTCACTGAAGGGGTCCCCAGCTGTCACACTCCAGATCATGGCACAAAAGGGGTGCCTAGCCCTCACACCCCGGGTCATGGTACTGAAGGGCTGCACGGTCCTCACACCCCGGGTCATGGTGCTGATGGGGTGCCCGGTCCTCACACCCCGGGTCATGGTGCTGGAGGGGTGCCCGGCCATTTCATCCCGATTCATGGCACTGAAATCGAGCCCGGCCCTCATACCCCGGGTCATGGCACTGAAAAGGTGCCAGGCCCTCACACCCCGTGTCAAACGAAGGGGTGCCCGGCCCTCACACTCCGGTTCGCAGCACTGTAGGGGTGCCCGGCCCTCACACCCCGTTTCATGGCACTGAAAGGGAGCCCGGCCATCACACCCCGGTTCATGACACTGAAGGGGTGCCCGGCCCTCACACCCCGGGTCATGGACCTAAAGGGGTGCCCGGCCTTCACACCACGGGTCATGGGGTTGAAGCGGTTCCCGGCCTTCACACCCCGGGTTATGTCACTGAAGGGGTGCCCGGCCCTCACACCCCAGGTCATGTCAATGAAGGGGTTCCCGGCCCTCACACCCCGGGTCATGGAACTGAAGGGGTGCCTGTCCCTCACACCCCGGATCATGGTGCTGAAGGGGTGCCTGGCTTTCACACTCCAATTCATGGCACTGAAAGGGTGCCCGGCCCTCAAACCCCGGGTCATGGTGTCGGAGGGGTGCCCGGCCCTCACACCCCTGGTCATGTCTCTAAAGGGGTGCCCGGCCCTCACACCCCGGTTCATGGGGTTGAAGCGGTTCCCGGCCCGCACACCCCGGGTCATGGTGCTGATGGGGTTCCCGGCCCTCAAACCCCGGGTCATGGTGCTGGAGGGGTGCCCGGCCCTCACACCCCGGGTCATGTCACTGAAAGGGTTCCCGGCCCTCATACCCCGTGTCATGTCACTGAAGGGGTCCCCAGCTGTCACACTCCGGATCATGGCACAAAAGGGGTGCCTAGCCCTCACACCCCGGGTCATGGTACTGAAGGGCTGCACGGTCCTCACACCCCGGGTCATGGTGCTGATGGGGTGCCCGGTCCTCACACCTCGGGTCATGGTGCTGGAGGGGTGCCCGGCCATTTCATCCCGATTCATGGCACTGAAATCGAGCCCGGCCCTCATACCCCGGGTCATGGCACTGAAAAGGTGCCAGGCCCTCACACCCCGTGTCATGTGAAGAGGTGCCCGGCCCTCACACTCCGGTTCATAGCTCTGTAGGGGTGCCCGGCCCTCACACCCCGTTTCATGGCACTAAAGGGGTGCCCGGCACTCACACCCCGTCTCATGGCACTGAAGGTGTGCCCGGCCCAAAGACCCTGGTTCATGTCACTTATGGGGTGCCCGGCGCTCACACCCCCGGTCATGGTGCAGGAGGGGTGCCCGGCCCTGACACCCCGGGTCATGTGAAGGGGTGCCCGGCACACACACCCTTTTTCAAAGCACTGTATGGGTGCTCGGCACTCACACCCCGTTTCATGGCACTTAAGGGGTGCCCGTCCCTCACAACCAGGTTTATGACACTGAAAGGGTGCCCGGCCCTCACACCCCAGGTCATGTCACTGAAGGGAAGCCCGTCCCTAACACCCCGGGTCATGGCACTGAAGGGGTGCCCGGCCCTCACACCCCGTGAAATGGTGCTGAAGGGGTGCCCGGCCACCCTCAAGCCAGGTCGCTGTATCACTGAAGGGGTGCAGCCCCTCACACTCCAGGTGCAGTGCTGGAGGTGCCCGGGTCTCACACCCCGGGTCATGTCTCTAAAGAGGTGCCCGGCCCTCACACCCCGGGTCATGTCACTTAAGGGGTGCACGGCCCTCACACCACGGGTCATGGAGCTGAAGGGGTACCCGGCCATCACACCCCAATTCATGGCAGTGAAAGAGTGCCCGGCCTTCACACCCCGGGTCATGTCGCTGAAGGGGTGCACGGCCCTCACACCCCGGGTCATGGAACTAAAGGGGTGCCCGGCCCTCACACCCCGGATCATGGGGTTGAAGCGGTTCCCCGTCCTCACACCACGGGTCATGGAGCTGAAGGGGTGCCCGGCCATCACACCGCGATTCATGGCACTGAAAGGGTGCCCGGCCCTCACACCCCGGGTCATGGCAATGAATAGGTGCCCGGCCGTCACATCCCAGTTCATAGCTCTGTCGGGGTGCCCGGGCCTCACACCCCGTTCCATGGCACTAAATGGATGCCAGACCCTCACACCCCAGCTCATGGCACTGAAGGGGTGCCCAGCCCTAAAGCCCCTGGTCATGTCACTGAAGCGGTGCCCGGACCTCACACCCCTGGCCATGGTACTGAAGGTATGCCGGGCCCTCACACCCCTGGTCATAGAGCTAAACGAGTGCCCGGCCCTCACCCCCCGGGTCATGGGGCTGAAGGGGTGCCCAGCCTTCAGCCCCCGGGTCATGGCATTGAAGGAGTGCCCGACCCTCACACCCCAGATCATGTCACTGAAGGGTTGCCCGGCCCTCACACCCCGGTCATGGCACTGAAGGGGTGCCTGGCGCTCACACCCGGGGTCATGATGCTGAAGGGGTGCCCGGCTTTCACACCCCGATTCATGGCACTGAAAGGGTGCGCGGCTCTCACACCCCGGGTCATGATGGCTGAGGGGTGCCCGGCCCTCACACCCCGGGTCATGGGGTTGAAGCGGTTCTCGGCCATCACACCCCGGGTCATGGCGCTGATGGGGTGCCCGGCCCTCACACCCCAATTCTTGGCACTGAAATCGAGCCCGGCCCTAACACTCTGGGTCATGGTGCTGAATGGGTGCCCGGCTTTCACACCCCGATTCATGGCACTGAAAGGGTGCCCAGCCCCGCACACCCCGGGTTATGTCACTAAAGGGATGCAGCCCTCACACCCCGGGGCATGAGGTGCTGGGGTGCCCGCTTTCACACGGATTCACTTAGCACTGAAAGGGTGCCCGGCCCTCACACCCCGGTTCATGGTGGCTGAGGGGTGCCCGGCCCTCACACCCCGGGTCATGGGGTTGAAGTGGTTCCCGGCCATCACACCCCGGGTCATGGTGCTGATGGGGTGCCCGGCCCTCACACCCCTGGTCATAGACCTAAACGAGTGCCCGACCCTCACACCCCTGGTCATAGACCTAAACGAGTGCCCGGCCTTTACACCCCGGGTCATGGGGCTGAAGGTGTGCCCCGCCCTCACACCCCGGGTCATGGCACTGAAGGAGTGACAGGCCCTCACACCGCGGGTTATGGCACTGAAAGGGTGCCCTGCCCACACACCCCGGGTAATGTCATTGAAAGGGTGCCCGGCCCTCACACCCCGGTGTCATGTCACTGAAAGGGTGCCCGGCCCTCACACCACGGGTCATAGCACTGAAGAGGTGCCCGGCACTCATACCCCGGATCATGGTGCTGGAGGGGTGCCCGGCCCTCACACCCCGATTCATGGCACTGAAATCAAGCCCGGCCCTCACACCCCGGGTCATATGAAGGGCTGCCCGGCCCTCACTCCCCGTGTCATGTGAAGTGGTGCCCGGCCCTCACACCCCGATTCATAGCTCTGTAGGGTTGCCCGGCCCTCACACCCAGTTTCATGGCACTAAAGGGGTGCCCGGCCCTCACACCCCGGCTCATGGCACTAAAGGGTTGCCCGGCCCTCACACCCCGGGACATGGAACTGAAGCGGTGCCCGGCCCTCACACACCTGGTTATAGACCTAAACGAGTGCTCGACCCTCACACCCCGTGTCATGTGAAGGGGTGCCCGGCCTTCACACCCCGGTTCACAGCTCTGTAGCTGGGCCCGGCCCTCACACCCCGTTTCATGGCACTGAACGGGTGCCCGGCCCTCACTCCCTGGGTCATGGCACTGAAAACGTGCCCGGCCCTCACACCCCGTGTCATGTGAAGGGGTGCCTGTTCATGTTCTGGGTAATAAGTTTAATATACAGGAGCGAACACAAACACCTGTATAGATTTTGTAGGTTCTATTTACTGGATAAGAGATATGTACACAAGGGGAGTACCGCTCCTCAACCTGTCTGCTTGTCAACTGCTCTATAGACGACGTATTGCAAGTGAGACATTAACAGCTTCCATACGTCGCCAGGCACATTAATTAAGCATGTGGGACATGGTAATAACATTGCCACACGCTGCTAGCTAGGCTGAATAAATAATATATATAAATGGAGCACATACATCATATACATACATAATATATAATACAGCATACAGAATACAGAATATACATACACCTCCCTCCCCCCTATACGCTCATAGCAAAGTCTTGAGCGGACCTCTTCTTTTGGATCCGTTCTGAGCGTCGAGGGACTTCATCACTGGGAAGGGTATGGGACTCAACACTGGTGGCGGGGCCAGCAGAAGGCATTGTTACGGGGCGGAGAAAACGGCGGTTCCTCCACCACACACGACCACTGGGTAACCGCACCTGGTAGTCCCGTGACCTACCGAGACCCATGACTACGCCTACTTTGTCCCAACGTAGGGAGGTCGGGTCCTCAACATGGACTTGGGTGCCGACACTCAACCTGGGGAGAGAAAGGGCGTGGTCGTTGTAGCGGGCGACGACGTCCTGAACACGTTCGGCGGCTCGGCGATCACAATCCTCTGTGTTGGCCTGCCACTCCTTGGAGAAGGATTGAGGGTGAGCAAGGACACAAGAACGAAGGGGCGTCCATACAAAACCTGGGCAGGGGAGCGTCCGGTGTAGTTAGGTGTGTTGCGGAGTTCAAGAAGACCCCGGTCGAAGGCCTCGCAGTCAATGTTCCCAGAAGGGGCCACCTTAAGGATGAGGTGCTTCAGGGATTTGACAGCAACCTCAGCGTGGCCGTTGGACTGCGGGTAATGGGGCGATGACAACACATGCCGGACTCCCCATCGGTCGAGGAACACAGCAAAGTCCCGGCTTGTGAACTGAGGCCCTCCGTCGGTTCGCAGGCGCACAGGAACGCCCACATCACGGAAGTAGTGGCGGAACTTGCTGATGGTGGCGGCAGACGTCGTGTCATTACCGCACTTGATGACAACCGGCCAACCAGAGAGACGGTCGACGATAACAAGGAAGGACTTTCCTGACACACAGAAAAAGTCGGCCGACACAGACTCAAAGGGGCGGGTGGGGTTGTCGTCACTCATGAAGGGTACCTGCTGCTGGCTGGGTTGTAATACGTGGCAGGGCTTACACACCTGGACAGCATTGGAGATGTCGGGGTCGATGCCAGGCCGGAACACAGTCTGTCGTGCACGTCGTTTGGTGGCCTCAGCTCCACGGTGACTGTCGTGAAGGCGAGCCAAGGCGTGGGGACGTGATGCAGCAGGGACAACTACCGAAGGAGAGGTGTCACTGGCCAGAGGTAGGGGTAGGGCGGCAGCAAGGTAGTTGCTGCTCCCTTCGTGCACCCTGTTGGCGTATTTTACCTCAAGAATAGGTTTGGGGAAGTCCTGGGAGATGATGGCCAACTCTTGGCAATGTCTTTAGGACAGCAAAGGAGTCGGGACACCGTTATGCACATCAATCCAGGCTTGACACGACCTGTTGCCAAAGGTGACTTGTGCTCGGAGTGATCCTAGGGCTGGGGCCATCTGTGAACCATCTGCCGTGACGCAGAGGTCCTTGGGAGGCGGTCCTAGATCGCTTTGAGAGAGCCCCAAGCATTGCAAATGCTGGGGACCGATGACTGTAGCATCAGCGCCGGTGTCGGGCAACATTTGAAGACGGGATGACACACTGCGGTAGGTCACAATGACACTGATGTACTGGGGGACTTTGGTCCTGGGACGCTGGGGGGAGCACACATTCCTAATATGGCTCGAGCGTTGTCCAGGGTCGTCATGCTTCTGATTGGAAGACTGTGGGCGGCCCTCTCTGGTGGAAGGGAGCTGATGCTTCCGCCGACGCTGTCCCTTGGGTTTGTTGAAAGGGCAACACTTGTCATAGTGGCCCAGACGACCGCACACATTGCACTGGATGCGTTTGGCAGGGCACCGTACTGTTAGTGACCAGTGGCCCTTACGGTCACAACTGTTGCATGTAGACTCAGCAGCTGGACACACCTGTGTTCCGTGCTGCTTACCACAGTTGTTACAAAATGAACTGGGCGTGGACGTGGTGGGCGAAGGCGTAGGAACAGACTTTTTGTCCTTGTACCGGGACACAGCGCGTACAGCTGTAGGGGGAGCTCGGATGGCAGAGGTGACACACCTGGCAGCCTCATAGGAGCGACATATCGTCAACACATCCTTGAGAGAAGAGGAAGAGTCGAGGGAGGTGAGGCGTTGGACAAGTTCCTCGTCCTTAACACCCATCAGGATCACCTGCTTCAACTGGGTCTCCTCGCACTGCTGGTGGTGGCCTAGACATATATCTACCTCTTCCGAGGCTCTCTTAAGACGTACATAAAAGGCGTCATAAGTCTCACCCTCCATCTGTCTGCAGCTAAACAATTCCCTCCTGCGCAGAGCTTCATTCTGCTGTCCTTTGATGTGCCATTGTAGAATGTCCAATACCTCCTCTACAGACAGCGAAGAGGTCGGAGGTACCTGCAACGGATGTTCCAAGACACGCTGAATTTCCAAGGACAGGCACATACGCAGCTGGATGAGTTGTTTAGGCTGTGACAAACTCTGGAGATCCACCATTGTAGCATAATCAGTCCACGTCGCCGCCATTCACGAAAAGTCTGGAAATTCACATCAGGCTTCAAGATGGGCGGTGTTTGAGCAGCTGCTTTAGGTGGGGCTGGGGGGCGTGAAGGAAGCATTGATGAGGTATCTGAACCATTCAGTAACGAGGCAGTGTTAGAGCCAGGGGCTTGGTTAACAGTGAGGCGAGATATCAAAGCTTCAAACCGTGCACTGTCTTCCAATCTCCGTTGGTGGTCTCTCTCTGCCTCTGCTTGCCTTCTGTGTTCATCCGCCACACGTCTGTTAGCTTCATCCTCGCGCCTTTCATCTCTCATAAACTTCATTAAAGCAATTATCTCTGGAGACAACGCTGAATATGGCGGTGAAGGGCTGCGCGATGTTGTGGGAGCTGGAGCGTCATGGTCAGCCTGGTCATCCATCTCTGCGGGGCTATCATCCGACTGACTCATCCGGACGCTGGTTCCACGGCTACGTAAGGCACGAGACATAACTACTTCATCTGTGTACTGTGTCTAAATCAGTGTTGACCGGTCAGCAGCCCCGTCGTATCAACAAGATCTCAGACAAAAATTTAATTAAATACACAGATAAGTAGATTATATATATAAAATATATATAAGGAAATCACCGCAGTCAGTGTGTGTGTACGTGTGTGTGTGTCCCGGGCAGTGAGAGCGGTCTCCTCGAGCTGTGAAGGGGTGTGGAGACGACGCTGTGAGGGGGGGTGGAGACGACTACTAGCGGCAGTTACCCTCCAGGCTTGGCGAGGGGAGGTGTACTGAAGTCTACTCCTTACAAATGCCCAGAACATGCCGTGTACCTTGGGAATCCTTTAGAAGAAGGTCACACATGAATGGCACGAAACACACAATGCACTAAACACTTCACAGAAAATCACTGTCACTGACACTGCTCAAAGTTGCTAAATTCTTCGAGGAGGGTTGGCAGGCGGCGGTTGACGCAGGGCAAGGAGTCCATAAGCCGGCTTTCCACAAACTTTGCACTGTCACTCGTAATTATCCAGTAAAAGTACACACTGGGCCATGTTCATGTTCTGGGTAATAAGTTCAATATACAGGAGCGAACACAAACACCTGTATAGATTTTGTAGGTTCTATTTACTGGATAAGAGATATGTACACAAGGGGAGTACCGCTCCTCAACCTGTCTGCATGTCAACTGCTCTATAGACGACGTATGGCAAGTGAGACATTAACAGCTTCCATACGTCGCCAGGCACATTAATTAAGCATGTGGGAAATGGTAATAACATTGCCACGCGCTGCTACCTAGGCTGAATAAATAATATATATAAATGGAGCACATACATCATATATATACATAATATATAATACAGCATACATAATACAGAATGTACATACAGTGCCCGGCCCTCACACCCCGGTTCATAGCTCTGTAGGGGTGCCCGGTCCTCACACCCCGTTTCATGGCACTCAAGGGGTGCCTGGCCCTCACACCCCGGCTCATGGCACTGAAGGGGTGCCAGTAACTGACGCCCCGGGTCATGTCACTGAAGGGGTGGCAGCCCTCACACCCAGGTTCATGTCACTGAAGCGGTGCCCAGCCGTCACACCCCTGGCCAAGGCACTGAAGGTGTGCCCGGCCCTCACACACCTGGTTATAGACCTAAACGGGTGGCCGGCCCTCACACCTCGGGACATGGGGCTGAAGGGGTGGCCGGCCGTCACACCTCAGGTCATGGCACTGAAGGAGTGGCTGGCCCTCACACCCCGGGTCATGGCACTGAAAGGGTGCTCGGCCCTCACACCCCGGGTCATAGCACTGAAGGGCTGCCAGGCCCTCACACCCCTGGCCATAGACCTAAACGAGTGCCCGGCCCTCACATCCCAGGTCATGGGGCTGAAGGGGTGCCCAGCCCTCACACCCCGGGTCATGGCACTGAAGGAGTGACCGGCCCTCACACCCCGGGTCATGTCACTGAAGCGGTGCCCAGCCGTCACACCCCTGGCCATAGCACTGAAGGTGTGCAGCCCCTCCCACCTAGTTATAGACCCTAAACAGGTGGCCGCCCTCACCTCAGGACATAGGGCTGAAGGGGTGCCCGGCCGTCACACCCCGGGTCATGGCACTGAAGGAGTGGCTGGCCCTCACACCCCGGGTCATGGCACTGAAAGGGTGCTCGGCCCTCACACCCCGGGTCATAGCACTGAAGGGGTGTCCGGCCCTCATACCCCGGGTCATGGTGCTGGAGGGGTGCCCGGGCCTCTCACCCCAGTTCACAGCACTGTAGCGGTGCCCGGCCTTCACACCCCGATTCCTGGCACTGAAATCGAGCCCGGCCCTCACACTCCGGGTCATGGTGCTAAAGGGGTGCCCGGCCCTCACACCCCGATTCATGGCACTGAGGGGTGGTTGGCCCTCACACCTCGGGTCATGGTGCTGAAGAGGTGCCCTGCCCTCACACCCCGGTTCATGGCACTGAAGGGGTGCCCGTCCGTCACACCCCGGTTCATGACACTGAAGGGGTGCCCGGCCCTCACACTCCGGGTCATGGTGCTGGAAGGGTGCCCGGCCCTCACACGGGAAGGGACCTAAAGTGCCAGCCCTCACACACGGGTCATGGGCTGAAGGTGCCCAGTCATCACACCCGGTCGCATATCACTGAAAGTGCCCAGCCTCACCCCGGTTCATGGCACTGAAAAGGTGCCCGACCCTCACACCCGTATCATGTGAAGGGGTGCCCGGCCCTCACACCGCGGTTCATAGTTCTGTAGGGGTGCCCTGCCCTCACAAGCCGTTTCATTGCACTAAAGGGGTGCCCGGCCCTCACACCCCGGGTCATGGCACTGAATAGGTGCCCGGCCGTCACACCCCTGGCCATGGCACTGAAGGTATGCCCGGCCCTCACACCCCTAGTCATAGACTTAAACGAGTGCCCGGCCCTCACATCCCGGGTCATGGGGCTGAAGGGGTGCAGCCTCCCCACTTTGGGTCATGGCATTTGAAGGGTGACAGCCTCTTTTGGTTCCATGGCACTGGGTGCCCAAACCCCACCGCGGGTCGTGTCATTGAAGGAGTGACCGGCCCTCACACCCCGGTTCATGGCACTGAAAGGGTGCCCAAACCCACACACCCCGGGTCATAGCACTGAAGGGGTGCCCGGCCCTCATACCCCGGGTTATGGTGCTGGAGGGGTGCCAAGCCCTCACAATCAGATTCATGGCACTGAAATCGAGCCCGGCCCTCACACCCCGGGTAATATTGTTGAAGGGTGCCCGGCGCTCACACCCTGATTCATGGCACTGAAGGGGTGCCCGGCCCTCAAATCTCGGGTCATGGCACTGAAAAGGTGCCCGGTCCTCACACCCCGTGTCATATGGAAGGGTGCCCGGCCCTCACACCCCGTGTCATGTGAAGTGGTGCCCAGCCCTCACACCCCGATTCATGTTGGGTTGCCCGGCCCTCACACACCCCGTTTCATGGCACTAAGGGGTGCCCGTCTTTCACACCCGGCTCATGGCACTAAAATGGTGCCCGGCCCTAGCACCCCGATTCATAGCTCTGTTGGGTTTCCCGGCCCTCACACCGCGGTTCATAGCTCTGTAGAGGTGCCCTGCCCACACACCCCGTTTCATTGCACTAAAGGGGTGCCCGGCCCTCACACCCCGGGTCATGGCACTGAATCGGTGCCCGGCCGTCACACCCCTGGCCATGGCACTGAAGGTATGCTCGGCCCTCACACCCCTGGTCATAGACCTAAACTAGTGCCCGGCCCTCACATCCCGGGTCATGGGGCTGAAGGGGTGCCCAGCCCTCACACCCCGGTTCATGGCACTGAAAGGGTGCCCAGCCCACACACCCAGGGTCATGTCATTGAAGGGGTGCCCGGCCCTCACAAGCTGGATCATGTCACTGAAAGGGTGCCCGTCCCTCACACCCCGGGTCATAGCACTGAAGGGGTGCCTGGCCCTCATACCCCGGGTCATGGTGCTGGAGGGGTGCCCGGCCCTCACACCCCAATTCATGGCACTGAAATCGAGCCCGGCCCTCACACCCCGGGTCATGGCACTGGAAAGGTGCTCGGCCCTCACACCCCGTGTCATGTGAAGGGGTGCCCAGACCTCACACCCCGGTTCATAGCTCTGTAGGGGTGTCTGGCCCTCACACCCCGTTTCATGGCACTAAAGGGGTGCCCGGCTCTCACACCCCGGCTCATGGCACTAAAGGGGTGCCCGGCCCTCACACCCTGCGTCATGGTACTGAAGCGGTGCCCGGCCGTCACACTAGGGTGTGTCAATTTAGGGGGTGAACTGGCTAAATTGAAAATCGAGTAATTTGGTAGCAATTTATTGTAGTCTTTAAGCATGCAAAACAATATTCTGGCAAAAATTTTTTTTTATAATAAGTCCTACCTACATCAAATGGATTTTTAAATGTACATATTTGTGAATTTATAACATAACCAGCGTTTGCACACATGTTACTGTTTCAAGTTTCAAATTATTATATTTTATTATCCGTAGTCTATTTGAAAGTAACCAATGCCTTCATACTCTCTTTGCTTTGGTTTCTTGTCATCAGTAGTCTGCTTGCTATTTGTGCTTTGATGTAACCTTCTCGCCTCTCGTGGCTGTAAACATGGCCCGCTGCTTCTGTGACCATTTTCACACATCTCTCCACACTTTGAGTGTGGGAATGCCACTTCGGCACCTGCATTGGAGTCTCTTTAAGGTTTCTCAATTCTTGGCTAGTTAGACTTGTTGTCAATGGTGGCTCTAAGACTTCCAAACTCAAGTCAACCAATTCTGACAATTTGGTGGCATTGACGTTTATTGGGGGAACTTTTCTTGAATGAAACGAACAGTCTCCCAACTGGTCGTCATCTATTAGCGTTCCTCTAATCTTTAGAATAACTTCTACAGCCTCGGTTCGGAGATTGGTACATTGACTGCAAAGCATTGCTTGCAAAACTGCTTCTGATCGAGCATACCAAGCGGACCTTCTTGCCACAGGTAACACGATGTCCCTCACTACCTTCCTCTGTGTTCTTACTAGCTGCAATTGAAACAAAAGGTGATTGGGCCCATCCACCCACATAGGATTAAGTTTCACACTAAACCACTGGGGAAGATAAACTCCAATAATAAATTCAACAATTAACCTCAAATTCTTCAGCACTTTGCCCTTCAATTCGTGTTTGGAAATCCAAATCCTGCAGAAACGAAGAGCTGTAGTTAACCAACAGCTGTGACTGACAGGTCCAATCTCCAAGAGAGCCAATGACTGAGGCACTTCTCCTGATCTTATTGCTTGGGCAATACGATAAGCATAGGATTGATCTGTGCTGAGATCTTTGATGACTCCTTCAGACAACGCCGGAAGGGGAGGGCCAACTTCGACCTTTGGAAAGGTAGTATTTATTTCTAGTTGTGTTGCTTCATCCAGCATGATGCCAAGGGGACCTTACCACTTGTTGTTGCTCTTTGTAGGACCATCAAGTTCCTGGATGAGATGACGAAGAGGTAGCTCGCCTGTATGTAAATCACATACAATCCAAACAAGTCTTCTTCCTAGTTTTTTCTCTAAATGCGTCATTACACCCCCTGCCATCCGGTGTTCACTGCAGTTGAATCTCCACCAACAGCCTGCAGTGAACTGCCAAGTCCTCTCTCCTGAACCCAACATAAAATATGATCAGCAATGACCTCTGCATGTTTCTTCCCTTCTACTTCAGTTTCGGGAGCAAAGTGAAACAAAAACCGACCACCAGGCTCAGAACAGACAGAGTAGTGTTCTTCTTTGATGAGACCTGGAAACTTTCTGTTCACTCCCTCTGCTTCTAGCAAAACTTTTGTGTCATCTATTCTTCCATCAAACAAAAGACAGGAGAGCCCTCCCTCGCTTAAATCTTTTTCATGCTGATCAGATATTTCCTTCATTATTTTTTCTTGTGCTCTTCTAATTTTATTATGATCTATCACCAAAGATACATCCTCTCGGCTGATGAGGCCTGCATCTATCCAAGCAGCAGTTGCAATTTCTGCAGCCTCACGAAGTCCAGCATGGTGGCGAATACTAGCTAAAGCAATGTTTGAAATATTTCTTGTGTTGTATTTCATTTTCTTTGGTAAAGGTTCAGATGGCTCTTTGGAACTATCATCTGATGTTGCTTCCTGTTCATCAGAAGAACTATCAAAGAAGTGATAAACATCTTGACACAGCTCTTCCTCTCTTTGAATGGCTTCTTCACTCTTCATTTTCTTCTTTTGTTCCCTCTCTCGGATTTGTTCTCTCTTCTTGGCATTAGCAATCTGCTTCTTTGTTTCTGAATAATC
>NW_024730302.1:0-2591 GCF_018991925.1 Homarus americanus
CGCCGGGCATGGAACCACGCATCAGGCAGACAAGACCCCAACAGTTATTTACAGGCGAAGGTCAATTAAAAAAAATAGTAGTAGTAGTAGTAATGTGTGTGTGTGTGTGTCTCTCTCTCTCTCTCTCTCTCTCTCTCTCTCTCTCTCTCTCTCTCTCTCTCTCTCGTGTAACCACTGAAATATATGTATACATAAAATATACATTTTCTCCTCGCACCCGCCCTCCCTCTTTTTTCAGCTGATTCATGCCAAGACTTAGGCACCCCAGCTTATTTCACTAACCTAACCTAACCACCCGTAACACTAACCTAACCTAACCACCCGTAACACTAACCTAACCTAACCACCCGTAACACTAACCTAACCTAACCACCCGTAACATAACCTAACCTAACCACCCGTAACACTAACCTAACCTAACCACCCGTAACACTAACCTAACCTAACCACCGTAACACTAACCTAACCTGACCACCGTAACACTAACCTAACCTAACCACCCGTAACACTAACCTAACCTAACCACCGTAACACTAACCTAACCTGACCACCCGTAACATAACCTAACCCTAGCGTAACGCTAACCTAACTACCCGTAACCTAACCTAACCTAACCACCCGTAACACTAACCTAACCTAACCACCCGTAACACTAACCTAACCTAACCACCCGTAACACTAACCTAACCTGACCACCCGTAACACTAACCTACCCACACACCGTAACACTAACCTAACCTAAACCGTAACACTAACCTAACCTGACCACCCGTAACACTAACCTAACCTAACCACCCGTAACACTAACCTAACCTAACCACCCGTAACACTAACCTAACCTAACCTGTGTACTGTAGTTTCCTGTTGCGAGAGGGGGTGGAGTAATGAACAGGGAGTGTCAAAACATAACTTCGTGTTCTATTTTATGGATACGTTTTAATTATTGTGTTGTTGTTTCTATCTTTATAGCTTGTTTTTGTTTTTGAATAGTGTTGTTATAAGTTAGTCTCACCGGTCAGTGTGTGTGTGGTATTAGCTTCCTATTTAAGTTTTCTATATTCGTAAATTGAAAAATGTTCGACAAGTTGAATTTCAAAGAACTCCAAAACATAATCGCCGTCTAACAATGAGCGTTTAATATCTCACCAATTGAGGTCTGGCAACAAGAAATAATTGATTATAACAAAAATTGTGATGGGCTACCTCTCTCTCTCTTATTGTGCATCTTTTATTTAATTCTCATTTATTCCTTTTGTTTATACGTGTTCGTAGCCTTTTATGTATAGGAGGTTTGTCCTGAAGTTATTAGAAAAAAATCTGTATATGCATTTATTTCAGTCACTTTTTATTATTATTATTATTATTATTATTGTTGTTATTATTATTATTATTATTATTATTATCATTATTATTTTATTTATTATTATTATTATTATTATTATTATTATTTTTATTATTATTATATTATTATCATTATTATTATCATTATTATTATTATCATTCATATAATGTCATGAAGTTATTAGAAAAAATCTGTATATGCATTTATTTCAGTCACTTTTATTATTATTATTATTATTATTATTATTATTATTATTATTATTATTATTATTATTTTTATGTTTATGTATTATTATTATTATTATTTTTATGTGTTATTATTATTATTATCATTATTATTCATTATTATTATTATCATTCTATTAATGTTAATATATATAAGTTTTGTAACGGTTTTCACTGTTTTATTTTCAGTTTCGTCATGGGGCAGTATAATGAAATAAATAACACACACACACACACACACACACACACACACACACACACACACACACACAAGTCACTACACCCCGTGGCCTATGTGGCCTCACACAGAACCAACCCGGGCCATTAACTGTAAACTATAATAATTTGTATGTTTTCAATTCATGTTTCTTCTCCTTTTAATAATGAAAGCTTTTATTAAACGACCCATCTACCCCATGTCTTTGTATGTAATTGGTCACTTTGTCTAATGTATGTTTCCAGCCTTCAGGCTGCAACACTTTCAATAAACCGTTAATTATTATTATTATTATTACACACACATATACACACACACACACACACACACACACACACACACACACACACACACACACACACATACACACACACACACAGACACACACACACACACACACACACACACACACAGTCACTACACCCCAGCTATGTGACCTCACACAGAACCAACCCAGGCCATTAACTGTAAACTATAATAATTTGTATGTTCAATTCATGTTTCTTCTCCTTTTTAATAAGCTTTTATTAAACGACCCATCTACCCCATGTCTTTGTATGTAATTGGTCACTTTGTCTAATGTATGTTTCCAGCCTTCAGGCTGCAACACTTTTCAATAAACCGTTAATTATGTATGTATTATTATTATTATTATTACACACACACACACACACACACACACACACACACACACACACACACACACACTTGCTCTGTATTCGTTATCCTTATATCATTATTATTGCTCTCTCTCTCTCTCTCTCTCTCTCTCTCTCTCTCTCTCTTGTTTCCGAATAATTTGTTCCCT
>NW_024730303.1:0-18542 GCF_018991925.1 Homarus americanus
GGGGTAGGGGTGGCATGATGCCATATGATGCCATATGAAAAATGTATATATAGTATACTGACGTTATAGTTATCTCGGTCAGACTGTAACATATACTCGCCAAAACCCAAGACCCCTTGACAAGACCTCCACCATCACCTGCCCATTTAAGACTCATCCTGCCTGGAAGACGGTCCTCAAAGTCTAAAACGTGCAGAAGATCTTGTAGTTAGTGTCTTGCTCGGCCTTCTGGAGCCAGGGAGGAGAATGCTAGCTAATTAACAGACCTCCTGGGACTTACACCAGCAAACTAATGGACACTTCCGGAGAGAGAGAGAGAGAGAGAGAGAGATAGATCACGTCAAGGATGGTGTGAATAATATTGTGTTTAAAGTATTCACATATCACTTAACATATGTATTGTTGATGTTTATATAAAAAATTAGCCAAGAATCAGGTTATTTTCACTGTTCAGGCAGTTGAGTTTAACTATTTCAATCTTAAGCATTTGATAGTAAACTGTTAAACACATTCGTCAATTCGCTTAGAGAGAAAAGAAGAGGAAGAAAGAAGTGAGAGAGTTAGTCTTTCTCCTAACAAGGTTCGCTTCCGTCTCGTGAAGGTGTTAAGTTACCTGCTGGGGGGAGGGAGAGACCCGTCCTGCGTCTGTTTGTTGGTTCATCCTGTATGTCTGTTTTCAACGAGGATAACTTAAGACAATGGCTACCAGAATAATATATTAACCTCGACACAAAACTTCAAGCTTCATTCATTTTGTTTTAATTTACAGGATGGAAAATTGATTTATCAGAGTAAAACTTGTGTTGACATAAAAGGGAATATATTTACCTTGTCGCCAAATGGGGGAGAAGACCGTGTGCAAGTTTCATTCGCGCGTACGTAAATCTCTCTCTCTCTCTCTCTCTCTCACCAACGCCTAGCCCCGCGTCTCAACCCTCTCACAACCTGCCAGGCCTGACTTTGTACACCTGGCCGAGTCAGTCACCATTACTCAGGTGTTGTGTGTCGCCTCTGCTGCTGGACTGTTTCACTAACACTCTCAACTGCCTCACAACTTGCTGCCGCGTCTTGAAACTTGTGAAATGCCCCCCCACCCCCCCGCTCTCTCTCTGCCCTTTTTAATTTTCTTCTTGTTTCTCTTAATTATCACATCATCTTTTTTATTCAGTTTCTTCTAATTCTCTTTTTCCATTAATTGTGGAGAGAGAGAGAGAGAGTGTGTGTGTGATGACCACTAATAATAACTCGTTATCGCCAACTCTCCACTGTCAGGTGGCCAATCTACCTCCTCTCAATTACCACTCTTGATGTTCATTCTGGTAAAAAACACTTTCCCAGCCAATCACAATCTATTATGCTGCTGTGTGTGTGTGTGTGTGTGTGAACAAAACAATATTAAGTACACCAGGCCAACAGTCTGCTTCACCATCCATTTAGAGCTTACCGGATAGAGTTGGTGTGATCAGCAGAATGTGTTACTGAGGGCAGCACCAGGCGGGACACAGTGTTTGGCAGACAACATTGCCTGGTGGTCATTATGATCATCACAGATAATCCAGGAAATCCCTTTACAAGTCGAGAGCATTATGTTTCATCGGATTTATTTCTCACACGGGATTATGTGAAATGTGTAAAAATGCCATAATAATATCTATCTATCTATCTATCTATCTATCTATCTATCTATCTATATATATATATATATATATATATATATATATATATATATATATATATATATATATATATATATATATATATATATATATATATATATATGTATATATATATATATACAGGTTGACAACCCTTTATCCGAAATTCCAAAAACCGAAAAGCTCTAAAAACCGAAAGTTTTTTTGTGGGTCATTGTTTTTTTTTCAGGGATTATTAGGCCACCCGGGCATAGATCACTGACCCACATCGGGGCCTGGGGGGGCGAAAATTAAATAGTAATAATAATTATAATAATAATAACACTGGTCTACAAAACATTTTTTTTTTCTGGCATGAAACCTTTTAACTGTTTTTTACTAACTTTAAGGTGCTGAATCCAAATCTGATCTCAGATTTGCTCCATCACGTAACGTGCCAGAATTTACTGAGCTACCAGAGATTGAGGATATAGACCGGAATTCACCTGTTTCTACTGATGAAGATGAAGAGACTGATCTTTTCAAGCCATCTGGTGAAGATTGTGAAAAGCCAACGTTGTTTACTCAGTCAGAATTGAATGATCTGGTCAGAGATCTAAATTTGCCAAAACAGTCTGCTGAATTGTTAGCTTCCAGGCTTCAAGAGAAACGACTCTTAAAACCTGGCACGAGTGTCTCCTTTTATCGCAACAGAGAAGAGCAACTGCGGAAGTACTTTCATTCATATGACCAGCTTGTTTTTTGTAATGATGTAGAAGGACTTCTTCTCTCCATGGGACTACCAGCATATGATAGTAAGGATTGGAGACTTTTTATTGACAGTTCTAAAAGGAGCTTGAAATGTGTTCTTCTTCATAACGGAAACAAGTATGGTTCAATTCCAATCGGACATTCTGTACAAATTAAAGAAGAGTATGAAAACATTAAGACTGTTCTAGAGAGGTTGCAATACCATGCTCATGAATGGTTAATTTGTGTGGACTTGAAAATGGTAAACTTTCTATTGGGCCAGCAAGGAGGGTACACAAAATACCCCTGTTTTCTGTGCTACTGGGACAGCAGGGCTACAGCAGACCATTGGGTGAAAAAGAATTGGCCACCAAGACATAGTTTGACGCCTGGTGACAAGAATATCATTAACGATCCTCTGGTTGACAGGAAAAACATTGTCCTTCCTCCTCTGCACATAAAACTTGGTATCATGAAGCAATTCGTCAAGGCTCTTGATCATAGTGGAGAGTGTTTCAGATATATATGCTCAACCTTTCCAAGTCTTAGCGACGAGAAGAAAAAGGCAGGGATTTTTGATGGACCTCAAATAAGAACACTACTCAGAGATCCACACTTCCTTGCAACAATGACTGAGGCACAGGCAAGAACTTGGAATGCTTTCTCTAATGTGGTGCGGAACTTCTTAGGGAACAAGAAAGCGGACAACTATCAAGAAATTGTGGAAGAGCTGCTCTTGAGTTTACAAGCACTTGGATGCAGAATGAGTATCAAGGTTCACTACTTACACAGTCACTTGGATGAGTTTCCAGAAAATCTGGGAGAAGTGAGGGAGGAGCAAGGGGAGCGCTTTCATCAAGACATTAAAGTAATGGAAGAACGTTACCAAGGTCGATGGGACTCGAACATGATGGCGGACTACTGCTGGAGTTTGATGAGAGACATTCCAGAAGCTGTACATAAGAGATCGGCCAAAAAGAGGAAGTTTATGTAACTGTAACTTGATCTTAATACTTGCACTATTTCTACCGTACATTAATTGTTTTTTTTCACCCTTCAATGTTACATTTAAATATTATATGTGCATTAACTTTCCAATTTGATATTAACAATTTTTGGTTTTAGAAAAATACAAATTATAATGCTGAAAAAATTTATGTATACATGTTTAAACCGTCAATTTTGATCCAAAAGTTTACGTTTCCCAGCAAAAGTGCAATATGGTATATCTCAAAAACCTGATATGATAGACAAAAACCAAAGTCATATTTGGATTCTGCACCCCAAATTTACTTAAAATCCGTTTAAAAACCTTGTGCCAGAAAAATTGTGTTGACCGGTGTAATTATTCATAGTAAATAAATTTTTTAATAAAAATACACCAAAATACAATAATAATGATTACAATAATAATAATAAAATATAATAATAAAATGAATAATAATAATACTGAAATAATAAAATAATAATAATACAGTAAAGAAATACAAGAATGAAAAAAAGATCAAAAGTGAGAAACATGACCTAGACCTATGAATTATTATTATTATTATAATTTTTATTATATTTTCGATCCCCAGGCCCCAATTTGGGTCAGTGATCTATGCCCGGGTGGGCTAATACACATTAAAAAAAAAAAAAAAACCTAACCATTCTGAAAACCGAAAAATTCAGAAAACCGAAATGCCTCTGGCCCCAAGGAATTCTGATAAAGGAATGTCAACCTGTCGTCTCGCCTTTCCTCGGGACTTGCCTCTGAGCACACGGGCGATCTGGTTCTTCCGTCACTGCTCTCCACTTCAGGACTCAACACCGCCTCCGCCGAGGTCCCACAGCCGTGATAGTCACCACACAAATGGACGAGACGGTACGCCTGCTCACTCATGTGGGCTTTCCTGCTCCCCAGGGGGAGGTGATGCTGAAGTTCACCATCATCACCCCAGAAACTCGTCGTACCAAGGTAATGGTTCGCCACGTACCCTGGGAGATCCCTATCGACGATCTTCGCCCTCCTCTCCCACAACTACTGGACATGGAACGCCGCATCAACCCGGTCTCCAAACGTCCATCCAACGAACTCATCGGCTGGTGGGTGGGCCCCCTCCCTCCGAAGGTGAATGTAGGACCAATTCACAACTGTCCTCTCGACCGATTTATCGGAACCCCGAAAATCTGTGGTCGCTGCCAATCGTGGAAACACCACACCTGGGAGTGCACGATGATGGTCGCCTGCGGTTTCTGTGCAGGTCCTCACGACATAGTGGAATGCAAATCGAAAATTCAGAACAAAATCCCAGTTATTCCACGGCGTGTCAATTGCCATGGCAGTCACCACGCCTCGAATGCCATTTGCCCACAGCGTCCTGGCACTCGCCCGGGGAAAACTTACCTTGTACCACCGCCCTCGTCTCTGACGAAGCCCCTGTCAACCAAACCTCACTCCTATCCACCACCGCCTCTTCCATCCACCAAGGATTTCCCATTGATCTCCTCTCCTCTACCATCCCCCCTATCACCCCTACCACCCATCCTTTCTCCCCTCCCTCCCTCTCTCTACCGTTCTTGGAACAAGGTCGTTGCCGGCCCTGCCACACAGTCACCACCATCTCCTGCCCACCCGGACCCCCGCTATCTCTCACCAGCACCACCACCTCTTACTCAACTGAACCCTCACCGTCCCTCTCCGTTGCTACCACCACCACCACATGCCCAGTCGGGCCCTCGGCAATCCTCGCCGCCACCTCCAGCTCCTGTACAGGTACACCAAGTTGGTTCTATGGAAACAATCACTCTCCGTCTGGATCGCCACTCCAAGCAAATCAACCTTCTCTCTGCCCAGCTCGACTTGTTTGTGCAAACAATTGCGACATTGCAGAGGCAACAACAACTCATTCTGGACACCCTGACCCAACAGGGGCGCACTTTGCAAGCCCTGATAACCCTCCTCCTTTCATCTCCCGAGATGGGGGATCCATCCCTCGCTCTCCCACTCCTCCTTCTCCATTTTTCTCAACAGAATTTGGTACCTCCTCTGGAGCCCTGTCTAGCCCCTCCGACTCATCTCACAACGGAGGCCGTTCCCTCCTCTTCTTACATTGGAACATCCAGGGACTTAGACCTCGCCGGACAGACCTCGCCCAGTTTGTGCTCTCCCATCAAGTAGATGTTGCTCTACTTCAGGAAACCATCACAGACGATGTTACTCCACTCCGCCTCTCTGTCTATACTGTTTACACCCTGCCTCGGTACCGTGGGCAGGCTCGTGGCCTCATCACCCTTGTGCGTAACACCATTCCATCTGTTCGTCTCCCTTCACCTAACTCACATGGACCCCCGTCTGAATTACTTTCTGTCTCCCTTACTCTTGGTGACCGGACCCTTCGTGTAGTCAATGTTCATTTCAAGAGTGATTCTCTGGACCCTCAGGTTCTTCACGACCTCCATGATGGGATTCCCACTATTGTTCTTGGCGACTTTAATGCCCGCCATCCCACTCTTACTCCGGATCATCCCACGCCATGTACCCTTAACGGATCACATCTCTCACAGTTTCTTAATGGGGATGATGATGTTCGCTTTCTTTGTCCTGACGATCCTACTCGCCTCCCCCATAGTTTCCTTGATGTTGGCTTACTATTGAACGGTCATACCTCCTTTCATCCTACCGTCTGCACCGAGCCTGCTCTGTATAGTGACCATCTTGCCGTTACTACCCATCTCAGGCTCTCCTTCTCTGCCCCGACATCAGCTCCTTATCGATCCATTCGCCTTCGTCTCACACAAGATGCTGTTCCTTCCTTTACCTTTCTACCTGGGCGGATTCCTATGTTGTCCCCCAGTCCCTTGACTCTTACAGCGCTGATTTTGTTGATGCCGTGTATGACTCTGTCAATCGCGCTACCCCTCCACGCCCTCCCCGTCACCCCAGAAGTGCCACCAACTACTGGTATCGTATCCCTGCCATGAGACATCTCCGGCAGGTAACCCGTGATCTGCACTCTGCCATACGGAGGTCTCGGTCTCCAGAGGACTGGGAAGACTTCAAAAATTGGTGATCCTTTGCAACTCAGGAGCGCCGTCGAATACGTGAGGCAGACTGGCTATCCTTCACGGGGTCTCTATCGTTCCAGTCGTCACCCTCTTATGTATGGAATCGGATTAATGCTATACGGGGTACTCGACGGAAGCCTCCTCCCCACTCTGACCCCGCCTTCCTTGCTTGCTCTTTAATGGAGGACTGGGCACGAGCTTCCTCCCCTGAGGCACTTCCAGATCCAATGCAGGAGGCAGTGCAGACTCGCATCGATGCGTCTGAGCCTGTTGTTCGTGCTGCTCTTACCTCCCCTGCCCCCACTGATCATCCCATCACACAGTTCGAGCTTGACAGTGCTCGTCGCTCTAGAAAAGACACCTCTACTGGGGATGATTAGATAACCTACTCCGTCCTCAACGCCTGTACTAATATTCTTAACGGCCCCTTGCTTGCTCTCTACAATATGTCTTATGAACTTGGGGTTCTCCCGTCCAACTGGAAAAATGCCACTATTATCCCCATCCCTAAGCCGGGAGATCCTGGGAAATATCGACCCATTAGTCTTACCTCCTGTGTTTGCAAGATGATGGAGAGGATACTCCATCGTCGCCTTCTTCACACCATAGGCGGCTTCCACAACTCCCTCAATGGTTTCATTCAACATCGCAGCACAGCACACTCCATTGCTTCCTTTTATTGCAATCAGACTGCCCGCATCTCCGTCTTCCTTGATATCAAGGGAGCCTTTGATACGGCTCAGCCTGCCCTCATTTTAGCTGAACTTGCGCGGTTAGCGGTTAAAGGGAGACTTCTACAATGGATCGCCTCTTACCTCACCGGACGTCAGACCCGGGTTCGCGTTGAAGGCTCTATGTCTCCTGTTCAAGAAATGAACTTAGGCACCCCTCAAGGTGGAGTCCTGAGTCCCACCTTGTTTAACACTCTCATGCACTCCATTGCATCTCTCCCGTGGCCGACGGAAGTTGTCCACTCTGGATATGCCTACGATGTCCTCCTCCAAGCCCCTGACTACCTCAGCATGCAGGAAGCCCTTGATCTGGTCTCCAGAGAGTGTGATTCACTTGGTTTCCTTCTTTCAACTGCGAAAACAAAAGCCATGTGGCACGGTCGTGTTGTACCTCCACCCCTTCTCTTATCAGGAACGCCCTTGGACTGGGTTAATGAGACAAAATACCTGGGTGTGTAACTGTGTATGTAACTCGCACACGTTGTCAGATCCCTGAAGTCCGCTATCTTCGAGACATGCTTTCGGCGTCTCGCTCCCCTCTCTACCATGTGCAGGGGTTCCCTTGGTGCCACCATCCCTGTACTTCTCACCATGTACAAGTCCATTGTCCGTTCCTGTGTCGACTACGCCACCCCTGCCCTCGTCAACATTAGTCGGACTGCTGTCAACCGTCTCGAAGTTATCCAGAGGAAAGCTGCTCGTATCATCCTTGGGGCTCCTCAGTGGACACGCTCTACTTCTCTATATACCGAACTTGGTCTTTCCCCCTTACAGGATCGTGTCCAGGAGTTTTACCTAAAAACTGCCGTTTCCATTCTACGGGATCCTCGGGGCGACTATGTCCAAACCAACTTGACTCCTGCTGTCCGAGACCGACCTCCATCTAGAAGACAGTGGCGAGGGTCACTCATCCGAGCCCTTCAGGAACACGACCTCCTGCCTGATATTGTTGTCACCCCTGCTGTTGGTTCGTCTCCTCCCTGGCTGGATTTTCAACCTGAAGTGATTGCCCTCGGTGGACCGCTCCCGAAATCCCAAGTGAATCCTGTTATTCTCTGCAAATACCACCTCTCCAGGATCGCCCACTGGTCCCCAGGTAGGGTCGTCCTCTACACTGATGGTTCTGTTGACCCCGCTACAGGTAGGGCCGGGGCTGGTGTCTACATCTCCCGTCCTGATGCCCCTGAGCCTATCAAACTGTCTCTCAGAGTTTCTGACGGGGCATCCTCCACTCAGGCTGAACTAATAGCCCTCCTTGCTGCCCTTCTCGCTGAGGAAGAAGCAGATGGTTTCTGCCCCTTGCTTGTCTGCTGCGATTCCAGGTCTGCTCTCGACGGGATCGCATTTGGATCAGGGGAAAATAAGGACCTCATCCTCCGAATACGAGGGTTAACATCCACACTTCAGGATGCAGGCCGTCCTGTGACATTCCTATGGATACCCAGTCATGTCGGTATCTTGGGGAATGAGGCAGCAGATGGCCTTGCCAAGACAAACTGCAACAAGGCCACACCTGACTACGTTGTTCCTCGAACACTTTTACAGATTACGACCCAAATTCGCCGCAAACAGAGAGAAGCTCGGGAAGTAGCCATCCCCCTGGATTCCCCGCCCACCTGGTACGATGTCCTCCGTAAACTTCCTGACCTCGCGTACGTCTATGGGGAAGGGTCGCGGAAAGGGGACGTGATTGCTGCCCGTATCATCATTGGGTATGACTTTGCTTGGGAGATTGGTATCCACGCATCCCCTGAGCAACGCTCTTGTGCATTATGCAGAAGACTCGACAGCAGCACCCTTATCCATTACCACCTGAGACGTCCCCACACACAACGCTTCCGTGACGCCTGCTGGACCACCTCTCCACGACCCCCTAACGGAGACACGATGATCCTCCCCATACTGGCCAGATATTTTGTAAATAACCTTGATTATGTGTTAAAGGAATATCCTTCCTTCCTTAGGCTTTAGTAAGCCCCTTTATAATATTTATACTGTATATACTTGTCACATTTGCCAGATGCTTCTGGTCTTATTGTACAGGGGTACCTAGTGACAGCAATAGGATCCCGCTTCCTCTATCAAGGAATAAACAATTGAAATTGAAATTGAAAATTGAATAATGGCAGGTTGAGGGAGAGGGCGATGTACTGTACAGAACAAAACAAATAATTTTTTGGAAATACATTGTTTTTAACATTCAGTGCCATAATATTCTGACTTCTACTGTTTAACTATAATCTGCCTACGCTACCGTTCACGGGATGAATATGGGTGCACAATAAACTAGCCGCTGTATGTGGCAAAATTCAAAAGCGGATCCCCGCCTTTTTTATTACATACTAGGAAACATCTCACACTCACACACACGTATAGATGATCAGTAAGGAGGAGCCTCGACCTCAGCCCTGACAGAACGTTACAGGTGTACTATTTCGTCAGGCCGCGGTTAGGAAGTATATGAGAGTGATTTTGGAAGTTATATTTATGTTCCATATAACATATTTATGGTTTATGTGTGTGTGTGTGTGTGTGTGTGTGTAATTATGTTAGCTTATGTTTGGTTAGTTATTAGTTGGAGTAAGTTGTCGTGGAGATTTTTCAGGTTAGGTTAGATTAGATTAGGTTAGGTTGTGTTAGATTATGTTAGTTATTAGTTGGAGTAAGCTGGAGTTAAGATTCTTCTGGATATACAAAACACTAAAGTTATTATCCAGCGTAATCCTCCCACACACCCCAGCAAAATGATTCACAATGGAGACTGATTAATGAATGCTTGTGTTGTGATAATAATTCCTCTTATTGATTAACGAACTTTAAATAAAATGGAACAAGGTTGAGTGATGGTTGTTGAACTGATATAGAAATGTTAAGTGGTAGTAGATATAGTGTAAAATAAGTCATTGAGTGATACTGTAGTTGTGTAGTACCCAAGTTTGGTTCACTTGTATGTTACTGAGGAAATTATTCAATCAGGATTTTTTTACAAGGATGATTGGTGTACCTGAAGTTGATGATCGTTTTTTTTTTATTATTATAATGGTTGCCCCTCCTGTAATGAGAATGGCCAGGCCCAAGGGCCACCTAGGCGTGAATTTGTTTAAGGTGTTGAAGCTATCGCCAACACAACAACCACACCCTGAGTTAATGAGCTGAGTGACCCAGTGTCAAGGAATAGTCCGTGGCCAACTGCACTGGCTAACCATTACCCCGTAACACGACGCGCGAATCGATTAACATCCAGGTCCCCAATTACTGTTGGGTAGATAGAGGTAAATGACGCAAAGGAACTTGCTCATGGTCTCACCCTGCCCGGAAATGGAACCCGGGTTCATTCGCTTGCGAGGCGAGCAAGCTGACAATTACACCGTGTGTCGCCAACGTACACACATACACACACACACACACACACACACACACACACGTCTCCTGAAGTATATATGAGAGAGAGAGAGAGAGAGAGAGAGATCTAAGCATCTTATTATCATCCTACACCAACAGGAAGCGACAGACAGACAGACAGACAGACAGACAGACAGACAGACAGACAGACACATCACAACCACCAAGTTTTTCTCAAATTAACATAATCTCTTGTCGTCGTGTCCGTGTGGCTGTCGTGTTTGTCAATCCAGCAATTTCTCTTCTTTCTTCTCTCTTGATTATTTCTTCTTTTATTTAATTTTTTTTTTTCGTCTTCATTTCTTCATTTAAAATTTTCGTGATTTCTTTCCTTCCCTCTATCCTTCTTTCTTTCCTCGCCATCCTCTTTATTTTCACCCTTCCATCATCTTTATCAGTTTTTCAATTTTCCCTGTCTCCTTCCTCCCTTCCTTTTCCTATTCTCATCTTTCCTTCAACCTTCCCTCCTTCATAATTCCTCTCCATCTCTTCCTCTATTCCTTCCTTCATCACCATCATATAAAATCATACTCGCTTCCCCCCCTCCCCTCCCCCCTCCCCCCTCCCCCGCCAAAAAAAAATATTCATCCCAACTTAAAAATTTACATTTCCTGGCCACTGAGATCACCTACCCTGACCTTACCTTTACTTTGACCTGACCTGACCTCTCCCGAATGATGCCTTATACCTTATACCCAAACGATATATACCCATACACCAAATAAAACTCGAAGAGACTGACTATAATGTGTGTGTGTGGATATTAATCTGTTATCATTCAATCAAAAGTTTATAAGGTTTTACAAAGTTGTTTTCATTTTAATGTGGACTGGAGACCCTGTATAATATAAGTTGACTAGTACTATACTTATGAGTGGGAGTAAACACTAATTCACATCTCTCTCTCTCTCTCTCTCTCTCTCTCTCTCTCCAGTCTATTTCCCTCGTCTACTCTCAATAATATCTTTCTCTCAATCTACATCTCTCTCTCTCTCTCTCTCTCTTTCTCTCTCCCAGAATATCAACAGTGAGTAAATATAAATAACCACACGATTTTACAGAATAGGGATATATATGTGTTAGAGAGAAAGAGAGAGAGAGAGAGATAAACTAACCATGGGACCTGATCTATCACTCATTTGAACCTAACCTAACCTAACCTAACCTCAACTATGCTTACAGAACCATTCCCCTAAGTCCCCCCCCCCTCGGCCCCCCAGCCCTTGACTGTAAGAGGAATGGGCGAGATAGGGCAGGAAAGGTCAACTGGGTGAGTATACACAAGGTCAACAGAGGTCAGGAGCCAAGAGGTACAGATCTCCGTGGGTCATGGTGGTCATACTATATAACTGTACTGTAGAAGGTATTGTTTCTCTCTCTCTCTCTCTCTCTCTCTCTCAGATAACCCCCAAGTTTGTTATGACTCTTCCTGGACAGTGTATTTTTATCTTCAAATAGGATATGTTATCGTGTATCTCTTGTTAGAACGAGGGAACAAATAATTTATTGAATAATGGCAGGTTGAGGGAGAGGGCGATGTACTGTACAGAACTAAACAAATAATTTTTTGGAAATACATTGTTTTTAACATTCAGTGCCGTAATATTCTGACTTCTACTGTTTAACTATAATCTGCCTACGCTACCGTTCACGGGATGAATATGGGTGCACAATAAACTAGCCGCTGTATGTGGCAAAATTAAAAAGCGGATCCCCGCCTTTTTTATTACATACTAGGAAACATCTCACACTCACACACACGTATAGATGATCAGTAAGGAGTTAGCCTCGACCTGAGCCCTGACAGAACGTTACAGGTGTACTATTTCGTCAGGCCGCGGTTAGGAAGTATACGAGAGTGATTTTGGAAGTTATATTTATGTTCCATATAACATATTTATGGTTTATGTGTGTGTGTGTGTGTGTGTGTAATTATGTTAGCTTATGTTTGGTTAGTTATTAGTTGGAGTAAGTTGTAGTGGAGATTTTTCAGGTTATGCTGCTCTAACTTAACTTAGCCTAACTTAACCTAACCACCACCATCACCAACACTCATCATCAACTTACCATACACGGTGAGGTCGACAAGAGCGAACAGTGTTGGGGACACCTCGAAGTCCACCCGACACCTGTACCTGCCCGTGTCACTACCTTGTAGGGGGTCAAAGGTCAAGTGAGCACCTGTAGCAACTGACTTGACCCGACCTTTGACCCCGGGATCCACGTACTCCTGCTGTTCCCCGCCCTCTCGTAGGTCAAGACTGTGGGAGGAGAGACAGTCGTTTTGCAGGTCAGGTTAAATCAGGTTAGCTTAGGTTAGGGGCCTAAACGGACTGGGGCCTAAACGGACTGGGGCCCATTTGACATGTAATAAGTTATCATTATACATACACAACTTAAGAATGTTTATTATTATGGATTATTTCTCAAGAATTCCTTCTTCTTCTCTTCTCCCTCCTGCTTTATCCTCTTCTTATTCCTCCCTTACTCTATCCCTTCCCTCCCCCTCCCTCACCCCTCCACGTCACCCCCTTCTCCCTCCCTCACCCCTCACTAGACACGCTGTCATTTAACTTGGGCCAAAAAGTTTGTTTTCACTTCTGTTGGACGAGTTAAAGGGTATAATAAGAGACTAATGTTTCTTAAGTGTGTGTGTGTGTGTGTGTGTGTGTGTGAATTGGACCAGGACTGACCAATGAGTGACGTTGTCCCCCAAAGTTTGTAAGGAATCGGTCAAGCGAGATACAAGTTACATCTCAAACACTGACAGACACAGACGACAGACAACTTAATGTTACCTTACCATAATAAAACCGTATACCACATCGCCTCTCTCTCTCTCTCTCTCTCTCTCTCTACTGTCCCTGTTCTTCCGTCTCTCTCTCTGCCTTACTTTATTTCTCCCCTTGTCTTAATCGCTTTTCCTCCCTGTGTATAATTACGTGTGTGTGTGTGTGTGTCATTACGTTCACAGCGTGTACACTTCCTCTTGCACAAACGCCATGACCATTAACAGCGTGTACACCACCACTACCACGTGTCAAGACGTACACACACAAACACACACACCATGAACGTAATAGTCTGTACACATCCAGCGTGTGTGTGTGTGTGTGTGTGTATGTATTATTTACAAATATTATAAACATTAAAATCATGCACACCTTTGCATGTGTATAAGTATATAAATTAACCATAGTTAGTTTATCCATGTGCACGACCACGGTGTACACAGCCACTGGCGTACAGGTAGTCCCCGCGATGCTTTGATCACGTCTCAACAAGTCTGAACAAGTTTCAACGAGTTTGAACTTGTTTAAACGTGGCCATCGGCGTGTAGAAGCAATCTGGCAGAGAGGTCAGACTTACTTGTGCTCTTTCATTCATCTCGGATCAAATTCTTTAAAACTCGTACGACAAGTTTTTCCCGTGTGTAAATAACAGGTGAACATATCAAGATAACAGGTGAACATATCAAGATAACTGGTGAACATAGCAAGATAACAGGTGAACATATCAAGATAACAGGTGAACATATCAAGATAACTGGTGAACATATCAAGATAACAGGTGAACATAGCAAAATAACAGGTGAACATAGCAAGATAACAGGTGAACATATCAAGATAACTGGTGAACATATCAAGATAACTGGTGAACATATCAAGATAACAGGTAAACATAGCAAGATAACTGGTGAACATATCAAGATAACAGGTGAACATAGCAAGATAACAGGTGAACATAGCAAGATAACAGGTGAACATAGCAAGATAACAGGTGAACATATCAAGATAACAGGTGAACATATCAAGATAACAGGTGAACATAGCAAGATAACATGTGAACGTAACAAGCTAACAGGTGAACGTAACAAGATAACAGGTGAATGTAACAAGATAACACGTGAACGTAATAAGATAACAGGTGAACATATCAAGATAACAAATGGACGTAACAAGATAACAGGTGAACATATAAAGATAACAGGTGAACAGAAGACATTACACCTGGGGGCCAAGATGACGACCTAATTACTCCCCAAATCCCGCAGGTAATTGTCCACGATTCCTCATCTCAGATTACAGGGAAGATTTTCACGTAAGAAAGTTTTTAGGATCCTACATTTGTAATTTTTTCATTTTACACTGAAGATATTTTTAAGATCAGTCATTTGTAAGTTTTATTTTTAATTTTTCACGTAAGTTTTTTCTAAGATCCCAAATTTGTAACTTTGATTTTTCATTACCTAACCTAAACCTAACGTAACCTAACCTAACTAACCTAAACCAAACCTAACCTAACCTTACCCCGTGTGGTCAAAAGTTTTATTTCTATTTACAAGATCAAAGTTTTAAGTAGAAGTAATTCATCGGTGACTCAATGGTAGAAGATAAAAAATAAATAAACTTTGAACTTTTATAGGAAAAACCAGGTATTTTATTTTTGTTTATTTTTTTGGTGTGCTTTGATATGTAATAAGAGATAGATGTTATTCGTTTAAATATATATATAATGCCCATAAGGTGTCATTATATTTACTGAAAGTTGAATCTCAGTGGAACCTTATGCAGTGATGTTTGGCAAGAGAACTGACCTAACTTCATTGACCTGAAAACTAAAGAAAAAAAAACTTAGGGTATTTTTGGGGGTCCAGGAGGAGAAGAAAATCTGCTAAACGGTTCACAATATTGGGAAATGGTTGGACATGGTCGACATTTCCTAGAACAAAGTTGTGTACGAGAAACACTTTATGTTTGATGACTTCCTGGACGGGCGGGTCACACACACACACACACACACACACACACACACACACACACACACACACCTCCCAATAGTGTGTTTATATACTGAGACTGGTGTGTTTATGTCTCCGTTATTTCCCCCTTTCCCTTTATTCCCCCCCCACCTATCCATACCCTCCCCTTATTCCCCCTCCCCTTATCCCACCTCCCTCCCTTGTACTGTATAGTCACTTATTTGTATCTGAGAGCTACTACTACTACTACTACTACTACCACTACTACTACTATTTTTTTTTTCGTGGCCTCCAGCCTCCCCCAATAGCCACACCTTCGCCACCATTTAATTACCTTAATATTAAATATCCTAATACATAAGAAGCTATCCTATCTGTGTTAAATTAGTTGAGCCGCAGATCTATGCGGCATTCAGTGACTGTAGCCTCATAGTCAATACCTGCAGCAGTTGTCGGAGTTGGGGCAGAAGCTCTCGTTCCCCTGAGGCAGAGCAGAGCCGACCGAAGGAGAGAGAAAGACAGTCGACATCTCATCCAGGCTGTAACATAACTTCTGGGCTGCTGCTTCAGTTCGGAGATCAACTCCGCGAGTCTGGCATAGAAACATCTCGCACTTGGGCCCATCCCACCAGAGGTTGTTAACACTAGAGGAGTGAAGCTGCCTTGATCAACGTTTTGAATTCTCTCCCCATATGCCCTTCTCTTGTCGTTCTCGTTCCTCCTATGTGCAGCATCGAGAGCTAGGTTATGGTGACATGCGGCCATGGGATCAAAAATCCTGATGTCGAAGAAAGCTCGCTGTCCCCGCGTCCAGAATCTTCGAGCACTGACGTCCACACGGGCTTTGTTAGATGTGTTTGAAGTCCTGTGTTGGAAGATCTCGCCATCCAATGGAAGGAGGGTCGGTTCTACCATGACGTCCCGGCAGATTTCCTTCAACATATTTGCTGTGAGATCCCTTACCTCGTCATGCCTCATGCATATGAAGCCCCCCTTCTTGCACACCATGTCGTGATCGCCATCATAGGAAGATCCACACACGCATTGGGAGGGCAAACCTTCTACTGGCCGACCGTACCTTAGAGCAATGGCATCTGTAAATTCTTGTTTATTAAGACTGAAACCATTTGCCCTTATCGGTAACATAGTTAACCAGTTCGAGGCGCCCACCTCCTGCGCTATAGCTACTTTTTTTTCAAATTTTCTGGAACCTGCAGCAATAGTTGCTGCAACTTATCATTTTGGCAGTGCTGTCGATCTGTCGTAATGGACCTACGAATCTTATTTACTTCGCTGGTATCCACTTCCCCTGTTGCATTCTGGGCTATTATGTGGTCCGTGAGGGCTGCCGTGAGCTTAAGTGAATTTTGATGTTCAGTGGCAGCAATCACCCCTGGATTTGTTAGTCCCATCCCTCCCAGTCTTGGTGGAAGTGCAAGAAATGCTCTTTCTGCTGGGGTTAAGTCAGGGTGTTTCACTAATTTGGGAATGAACTTGACACTGATAGCTTCTTCCAGAGGGTGGAGGAGGGGTCCGATATCAGGGATAGTACGCATCAGGTAGTGCCAACGATGCTTGACTCCATGGGTGAATGCAGCAAAGGCCGCATGTGGCTCTGTGTTAGCAATTTCAGACAGAGCTTGGATTTCACTAACCCACTCATTCACTTTTCGCGCTACGTACTCGGTCTTGAAGTCCGTAGTGCCAATCACTGCGCCTAGATGTCTTTGGCCGTCCTTAGTTATTTTGACCTCACTTCCGCCAAAAACCTCCATTGCCCGTTCATAATGTTCTGGCTTCACAATGAGGAAGGACTTGCTGGCGTTTGGGTGGAACCCTATTTGTGGACCTCGCGATGTTACCAAGTCCCACCACTTTTTGATGTCCTCCACTTTTCCTGCTCCTGTGAGGTCATCAGCATATGCCACTTGTTTGACCCCAGTTGTTTCAAATTTTATTTCTTGTTGGAGCACTGATAGGCCAATTGCATACATTGCCATTGCAACGGGGTCCCCCTGTGTTGTTCCCTCGGTCGACTGTAGGATGGTATCACCTCGTAGAGCCTTGTTGTTTACTATGTAGAGGTCTGATGGATTCCTATACGAATTTTCAACATACATCGCAAAGCTTGGACACTTGATCTTGATGTTGTGCAGTGCAGCCCTGCGGTTAAGTATGTTGGATGCGTTTGAAGCATTCACCAGGAGAACGGCCTCACAATCACGCTGCTCAAATATCGATCTCATGGCGTGAATGGCAGCCTCCCCACCAGCCTGGTGGCCAGCACACACTTGTAGGTTCCCTGCTGCTGCCCTGACATCATCCTTTACCACCTCCATTATGCATTTTCCGATGATCCGCCTCAGCACTTCCCCCACCCCTATAGGTCTACATCCTGGTTTCTTTTCCAGAGGAATAAGGCGGCAGGCCGTCAGGGCCTGGAGATGATGGCAGCAAGAGGATACAAGTTTTCTTGCAAGGGCGGCAATGGCAGTGCAGAGATCGCTTGCTACAGGGCCAAACTTGTTTGTGCTGAGGATGACTCTCCAACCGTTTGCATCCAGACCTGAAGGGCCGGCTCCTCCTCGAGTCTTCAGTGCCTTTTTCCACACCATCTCTCCTGTTATTTTCTCGAACAGGACAGCATTTGGTGGGATATAGTCACCCTGGAACCTGATGCCTTCATCTTCGCTTGCAGGGGGATGTTTCTCTTTCAATAGTTTTAATGTCTCTCTGTTTATTGGCATCACCCCACCGTAGGATTCCTCTGTGAGAGATCTTACCGCAAGAGACACTTTTCCCACACGCATTTTGTTTCCAAATTTTCTTGCCACGTCATCGGTGTTTTGCTTTCCGCCACCCGTAATTTTTAGTCTCTCCTGCAGTGTTCTTGCTTCACATACGAGATCATCTAGGGCCCCAGTCTGCCACATTGTCAATCTTCTCTTCATTGCTGCCACATTTTCTTTGTGCTTAGCCTTTGTGTGTGTCCTCTGACAAAATAGATGTGGTATTATTGCCATTATTTGAAGAGCTAGGGGGGCGAGGAAGCGGTCCTGAGTGTAATCAGTCATGAAGCGAGTCATCTCCCGAATCATTTCTTTGGTGGCCGCACACTTGGGTGGTTCAAATAAGTTAGCGGGTAACCACTTGACAATTTCTGAGGAGGTTTCTTTGACCCATATGTCTGCATTTTCCATCGACATGCCATTC
>NW_024730304.1:0-14653 GCF_018991925.1 Homarus americanus
TACTCGATCAGGGGACTTTGTTATACTCGATCTGGGGACTTTGTTATACTCGATCTGGGGACTTTGTATATATTCGACTAGGGACATTGTTATATTCGATCAGGTGCCTTTCTTATACTCGATCAGGGGGCTTTGTTATACTCGATTACGGGACATTATTATGTTCGATAGAGGACTTTGTTATACTCGATCAGAGGACTTTGTTATACTCGATCTTGGGACTATGTTATACTCCATTAGGGTCCTTTGTTATACTCGATCAGGGGACTTAGTTATGCTCGATTAGGGCACTTAGTTATACTCGATCAGGGGACTTTGTTATACTCGATCAGGGGGCTTTGTTATACTCGATCAGTGGACTTCGTTATACTTGACCAGGGGTGTATGTTTTACTCGATCAGGGGAGTTTGTTATACTCGATCAGGGGACTTTGTTATACTCGATCAGGGGATTTTGTTATACTTGATTAGGGGACATTGTTATACCCGATCAGGGGGCTTTGTTATACTCAATCAGGGGTGTTTGTTTTACTCGACTCGTGACTATGTTATATTCGGTCAGGTGCCTTTCTTATACTCGATTAGTGGACTTTGTTATACTCGATCAGGGGACTTTGTTATTCTCGATCAGGGCACTTTGTTATACTCGATCAGGGTACTTTGTTATACTCGATCAGGGGACTTTGTTATATACGACCAGGGGACTTTGTTATACTTGATCAGGGGACTTTGTTATACTCGACCAGGGGCTTTTGTTATATTCGATAAGGGGCCTTTGTTATACTCGATTATGGGACTTTGTTACACTCGACAAAAGGACTTTGTTATACTCGACCAGGGGGCTTTTTCATACTCGATCAGGGGACTTTGTTATATTCGGTCAGGTGCCTTTCTTATACTCGATTAGTGGACTTTGTTATACTCGATTAGGGGACTTTGTTATATTCGATCAGGGGATTTTGTTATACTCGACCAGGGGCCTTTCTTATATTCGATAAGGGGCCTTTGTTATACTCGATTATGGGGCTTTTGTTTTAATCTGACAAGAGACTTTTTGTTATACTCGACCGAGGGCGCTGTTATATAAATAAAGGACTTTGTTATACTCGATAAGGGGCTTTATTGTACTCGATAAGGGGACTTTGTTAAACTCGATCAGGGGACTTTGTTATTCTCGATCAGGGGACTTTGTTATACTCTGCCAGGGGACTTTGTTTTACTCGACCAGGGGACTTTAGTATTCTCGATCAGGGGACTTTGTTTTACTCGATCAGGGGCCTTTGTTATACTCGATAATGGGACTTTATTATACTCGACCAGGGGACTTTGTTATACTAGATTCGGGGCCTTTGTTATACTCGATCATGGGACTTTGTTATACTCGACCAGGGGGCTTTTTTATACTCGATCAGGGGGTTTTGTTAAACTCGATGAGGGGGCTTTGTTATACTCGATGAGGGGAGTTTGTTATACTCGGCCAGGGAACTGTGTTATACTCTACCAGGGGGCTTTTTTATACTCGATGATGGGGCTTTGTTATACTCGATCAAAGGGCTTTGTTGTACTCGATCAGAGACTTTGTTATACCCGAGCAGGGGGCTTTTTTATACTCGATGAGAGGGCTTTGTTATACTCGATTCGGGGCCTTTGAAATACTCGATCTTGGGACTTTGTTATACTCGACCAGGGGATTTTGTTATACTCGACCAGGGGGCTTTTTTATGCTCGATGAGGGGGCATTGTTATACTCGATGAGGGGACTTTGTTATACTCGATCTGGGGACTTTGTTATATCGATCAGGGCCTTTATGTACTCTTCTCGACTAGACATTATTTATATTCGATCCGTTGCCTTTCTTATACTCGAACAAGGGCTTTGTTATACTCAATCGCCAGGACTTTTTACTTTCTTTCGATAAGGGATTTGTTGCGCACCGATACGAGAGGACTTTGGTGCTTCAGTCGGGGACTTTTGTTATTCTCAATCAGGGCACTTTGTTATACTCGATCAGGGTACTTTGTTATACTCGATCAGGGGCCTTTGTTATACTCGATCATTGGACTTTGTTATACTCGACCAGGGGACTTTGTTATACTCGACCAGGGGGCATTTTTATACTCGATCAGGGGGTTTTGTTAAACTCGATGAAGGGGCTTTGTTATACTCGATGAGGGGACTTTGTTATATTCGATCAGGGGACTTTGTTATACTCGATCAGGGGACTTTTTTATACTCGATCATGTTCTTTGGTATACCCGATCAGGGGCCTTTGTTATACTCGATCAGGGGACTTTGTTATTCTCGATCAGGGGACTTTGTTATATACGACCAGGGGACTTTGTTATACTCGATCAGGGGACTTTGTTATACTCGATCAGGGGACTTTTCTATACTCGATCATGTTCTTTGGTATACCCGATGAGGAGCCTTTGTTATACTCGATCAGGGGACTTTGTTATTCTCGATAAGGTGACTTTTTTGTACTCGATCTGCGGACTTTGTTATACTCGATCTGGGTACTTTGTATATACTCGATCAGGCGATTTTGTTATACTCGATCAGGGGACTTTGTTATACTCGATGAGGGGGCTTTGTTATACTCAATCAGGGGTGTTTGTTTTACTCGACTCTTGACTTTGTTATATTCGGTCAGGTGCCTTTCTTATACTCGATCAGGGGGCTTTTTTATACTCGATGAGGGGACTTTGTTATTCTCGATCAGGGCACTTTGTTATACTTGATCAGGGTACTTTGTTATACTCGATCAGGGGACTTTGTTATACTCGATCAGGAGAATTTGTTATACGCGATCTTGGGACTTTGTTATACGCCATTAGGGTCCTTTGTTATACTCGATCATGGGACTTAGTTATACTCGATCGGGGGACTTTGTTATACTCGATCATGCGACTTTATTATACTCGACCAGGGGACTTTGTTATACTCGATCAGGGGACTTTGTTATACTTGATCTGGGGACTTTGTATATACTTGACTAGGGACAGTGTAATATTCGATCAGGTGCCTTTCTTATACTCGATCAGGGGGCTTTTTTATACTCCATGACGGGTTCTTTGTTATGTTCGATCAGTGGAATTTGTTATACTCGATCAGAGGACTTTGTTATACTCAATCTTGGGTCTTTGTTATACTCCATTAGGGTCCTTTGTTATACTCGATCAGGGGACTTAGTTATGCTCGATTAGAGCACTTATTTATACTCGATCAGGGGAATTTGTTGTACTCGATCAGGGGATTTTGTTATACTCGACCAAGGGCTTTTGTTATACTCGATAAGGGGCCTTTGTTATACTCGATTATGGGACTTTGTTATACTCGACCAGGGGACTTTGTTATACTCGACCAGGGGGCTTTTTTATACTCGATCAGGGTTTTTTTTAAAACTCGATGAGGAGGCTTTGTTATACTCGACCAGGGGCCTTTGTTATACTCGATAAGGGGCCTTTGTTATATTCGATCATGGGACTTTGTTATACTCGACCAAAGGACTTTGTTATACTCGAAGAGGGGGCTTCTTTATACTCGATCAGGGTTTTATTAGAAACTCGATCAAGATTATTTTATTTACTCGATCAGGGGACTTTGTTATACTCGATCAGGGACTGTTATACTCGATAAGGGCCTTTGTTATGACTGATCCATGGGACTTTGTTGCCTCGACTAGAGGTTGTTATATATACTCGACAGGGGGCTTTTTATATACTCGATCAGGGGTTTTGTTAAAGCTCGATGAGGGGCCTTTGTTATGTCTCGAACAGGGGACTTTGTTTTACTCGGCCAGGGGACTTTGTTTTACTCGACCAGGGGACTTTGTTATTCTCGATCAGGGGGCTTTGTTATACTTGATCAGCGGACTTTGTTATACTCGATCGGGGGGCCTTGTTATACTCGATCTTGTGACTTTGTTATACTCGATCAGGGGACTTTAGTATACTCGATCAGGGGACTTTTTTATACTCGATGAGGGGGCTTTGTTATACTCAATCAGGGGTGTTTGTTTTACTAGACTCTTGACTTTGTTATATTCGGTTAGGTGCCTTTCTTATACTCGATCAGGGGGCTTTTTTATACTCGATGAGGGGACTTTGTTATTCTCGATCAGGGCACTTTGTTATACTTGATCAGGGTACTTTGTTATACTCGATCAGGGGACTTTGTTATACTCGATCAGGAGAATTTGTTATACGCGATCTTGGGACTTTGTTATACGCCATTAGGGTCCTTTGTTATACTCGATCAGGGGACTTAGTTATACTCGATCGGGGGACTTTGTTATACTCGATCATGCGACTTTATTATACTCGACCAGGGGACTTTGTTATACTCGATCAGGGGACTTTGTTATACTCGATCTGGGGACTTTGTATATACTTGACTAGGGACAGTGTTATATTCGATCAGGTGCCTTTCTTATAATCGATCAGGGGGCTTTTTTATACTCGATGACGGGTTCTTTGTTATGTTCGATCAGGGGACTTTGTTATACTCGATCAGAGGACTTTGTTATACTCAATCTTGGGACTTTGTTATACTCCATTAGGGTCCTTTGTTATACTCGATCAGGGGACTTAGTTATGCTCGATTAGAGCACTTATTTATACTCGATCAGGGGAATTTGTTGTACTCGATCAGGGGATTTTGTTATACTCGACCAGGGGCTTTTGTTATACTCGATAAGGGGCCTTTGTTATACTCGATTATGGGACTTTGTTATACTCGACCAGGGGACTTTGTTATACTCGACCAGGGGGCTTTTTTATACTCGATCAGGGTTTTTTTTAAACTCGATGAGGAGGCTTTGTTATACTCGACCAGGGGCCTTTGTTATACTCGATAAGGGGCCTTTGTTATACTCGATCATGGGACTTTGTTATACTCGACCAAAGGACTTTGTTATACTCGAAGAGGGGGCTTCTTTATACTCGATCAGGGGGTTTTGTTAAACTCGATCAAGGGTGTTTGTTTTACTCGATCAGGGGACTTTGTTATACTCGATCAGGGGACTTTGTTATACTCGATAAGGGGCCTTTGTTATACTCGATCATGGGACTTTGTTATACTCGACCAGGGGAGTTGTTATACTCGACCAGGGGGCTTTTTTATACTCGATCTGGGGGTTTTGTTAAACTCGATGAGGGAGCTTTGTTATACTCGAACAGGGGACTTTGTTTTACTCGGCCAGGGGACTTTGTTTTACTCGACCAGGGGATTTTGTTATTCTCGATCAGGGGGCTTTGTTATACTTGATCAGCGGACTTTGTTATTCTCGATCGGGGGGCTTTGTTATACTCGATATTGTGACTTTGTTATACTCGATCAGGGGACTTTAGTATACTCGATCAGGGGACTTTTTTATACTCGATCAGGGGGTTTGTTAAACTCGATGAGGGGTCTTTCTTATACTCAATCAGGGGACTTTGTTATAGACGACCAAGGGACTTTGTTATACTCGATCAGGGGACTTTGTTATACTCGTTCAGGGGACTTTGCTATAACCGATCAAGTGACTTTGTTGTAATCGATCAGCGGACATTGTTATACTCGATCAGGGGACTTTATTATACTCGATCAGGGGACATTGTTATTTTCGACCAGTGGCCTTTGTTATACTCGATTCGGGGCCTTTGAAATACTCGATCTTGGGACTTTGTTATACTCGACCAGGGGATTTTGTTATACTCGACCAGGGGGCTTTTTTATGCTCGATGAGGGGGCTTTGTTCTACTCGATGAGAGGGCTTTGTTATACTTGATAAGGGACTTTGTTATACGCAACCAGGGGGCTTTTTTATACTCGATGAGTGGTCATTGTTATCCTCGATGAGGGGACTTTGTTATACTCGATCTGGGGACTTTGTTATACTCGATCAGGGGACTTAGTATATACTCGACTAGGAACATTGTTATATTCGATCAGGTGCCTTTCTTATACTCGATCAGGGGGCTTTGTTATACTCGATGACGGGACTTTGTTATACTCGATCTGGGGACTTTGTTATACTCGATCAGGGGACTTTGTTATACATGACCAGGGGACTTTGTTATATTCCATTAGGGTCCTTTGTTATACTCGATCAGGGGACTTTGTTATACTCGATCTTGGGACTTTGTTATACGGCATTAGGGTCCTTTGTTATATCGATTAGGGACACTTAGTTATACTCGATCAGGGGACTTTGTTATACTCGGCCAGGGACCTGTGTTATACTCGACCAGGGGGCTTTTTTATACTCGATGATGGGGCTTTGTTATACTCGATCAAATGGCTTTGTTGTGCTCGATCAGAGACTTTGTTATACTCGAGCAGGGGGCTTTTTTATACTCGATGAGGGGGCTTTGTTATACTCGATCAGGGGACTTTGTTATACTCGATCAGGGGACTTTGTTATACTCGTCGAGGGGGCTTTGTTATACTCGAATAGGGGACATTGTTATACTCGATCAGAGGACTTTGTTACACTAGATCAGGGGACTTTATTATGCTCGATCAGGGGACTTAGTTATACTCGATCAGGGGACTTTGTTATACTCGATCAGGGGACTTTGTTCTACTCGATCAGGGGACTTTATTTTTCTCGTTCAAGGGACTTTGTTATACTCGATTAGGGGACATTGTTATACTCAATTAGAGGACTTTGTTACACTAGATCAGGGGACTTTATTATGCTCGATCATGGGACTTAGTTATACTCGATTAGGGGACTTTTTTATACTCGATCAGGGGACTTTGTTATACTCGATCAGGGACTTTGTTATACTCGAACAGGGGACTTTGTTATACTCGATCAGGCGACTTTGTTATACTCGATCAAGGGACTTTGTTATACTCGATCTGGGGAGTTTGTTATACTCGAACAGGGGACTTTGTTATACTCGATCAGGGGACTTTGTATACTCGATCAGGGGACTTTGTTATACTCGATCAGGCGACTTTGTTATACTCGATCAGGAGACTTCGTTATACTCGATCAGGGGACTTTGTTTTACTCGATCAGAGGACTTTGTTATACTCGATCTTGGGACTTTGTTATACTCCATTAGGGTCCTTTGTTTTACTCAATCAGGGGACTTAGTTATACTCTATCAGGGGACTTTGTTTTACTCGATCAGGGGACTTTGTTATACTCGATGAGGGGACTATGTTATACTCGATGAGGGGACTTTGTTATACTCGACCAGGGGCCTTTGTTATACTCGATCAGGGGGCTTTGTTATACTCGATCAGGAGACTTTGTTATGCTCGATCAGGGGACTTTGTTATACTCGATTAGGGGGCTTTTTTATACTCGATCAAGGACTTTGTTATACTCGATCAGGGGTGTTTGTTTTACTCGATCATGGAACTTTGTTATACTCGATCAGGGAACTTTGTTATACTCGATGAGGGGACTTTGTTATACTCGATCTTGGGACTTTGTTAAACTGGATGAGGGTCCTTTGTTATACTCCATTAGGGGCCTTTGTTATACTGGATCAGGGAACTTTGTTGTAATCGATCAGGGGGCTTTGTTAAACTCGATCAGGGGACTTTGTTATACTCGATCAGGGGACTTTGTTATACTCGATCAGGGGACTTTGTTATACTCGATCAGGGGGCTTTGTTTTTCTCGATCAAGGGACTTTGTTATACTCGATCAGGGGACTTTGTTATACTTGATCAGGGGACTTTATTATACTCAATCAGGGGACTTTATTATAATCGATTAGGGGACTTTGTTATACTCGATCAGGGGATTTTGTTATACTCGACGAGGTGGCTTTGTTATACTCGATCAGAGGACTTTGTTACACTTGAACAGGGGACTTTGTTATACTCGATCAGGGGACTTTGTTATACTCGATGAGGGGGCTTTGTTTTACTCGATCAGGGGACTTTGTTATACTCGATCAGGGGACTTTGTTATACTCGATCAGGGAACTTTGTTATACTCGATCAGGGGACTTTGTCATACTCGATCAGGGGAGTTTGTTATACTCGATCTTGAGACTTTGTTATACTCCATTAGGGTCCATTATTATACTCGATCAGGGGACTTTGTTTTACTCGAACAGGGGACTTTGTTATACTCGATCAGGTGACTTTGTTATACTCAATCAGGGGACTTTGTTATACTCGATCAGGGGACTTTGTTATACTCGTCGTGGGGGGCTTTGTTATACTCGATTAGGTGACTGTGTTATACTCGTTCAGAGGACTTTGTTACACTAGATCAGGGGACTTTGTTATACTCGAACAGGGGACTTTGTTATACTCGATCAGGTGACTTTGTTATACTCGATCAGGGGACTTTGTTATACTCGATCAGGGGACTTTGTTATACACGACCAGGGGCCTTTGTTATACTCGATCAGGGGACGTTGTTATTCTCGATGAGGGGACTTTGTTATACTCGATGTTGGGACTTTGTTAAACTCGATCTTGGTTCTTTCTTAAACTCGATCAACGGACTTTGTTATACTCGATGCGAGGGCTTTGATTTACTCGATCTTGGGACTTTGTTATACTCGATCAGGGGACTTTGTTTTACTCGATCAGGGACTTTGTTATTTTCGACCAAGGGCCTTTGATTTACTCGAGTCGGGAAATAGGTTATACTTGATCAGGGGACTTTGTTATACTCGATCAGGGGACTTTATTTTACTCGATCACTCAACTAGGGACTTTGTTATATTCGTTCAGGGGCCTTTCTTATACTCGAACAGGGGGCTTTGTTATGCTCGATGAGGGGACTTTGTTATTCTCGATCAGGGGACTTTGTTGTACTCCATCAGGGGACTTAGTTATACTCGATCGGAAGACTTTCTTATACTCGATCTTGGGACTTTGTTATACTCCAATAGGGTCCTTTGTATACTTGATCAGGGGACTTTGTTATACTCGACCAGGGGCCTTTGTTATATTCGATAAAGGGCCTTTGTTATACTCGATGAGGGGACTTTGTTATACTCGATCTTGGGACTTTGTTAAACTCGATCAGGGGCCATTCTTATACTGGATTAGGGGACTTTGTTATAATCGATCAGGGGACTTTGTTATGCTCGATCAGGAGCTTTGTTATACTCGATCAGGAGACTTTGTATATACTCAATTAGGGACTTTGTTATATTCGGTCAGGGGCCTTTCTTATACTCGATCAGGGGGCTTTATTAAACTCGATCAGGGGACTTTGTTATACTCGATCAGGGGACTTTGTTACACTCGATGAGGGGACTTTGTTATACTCGATCATGGGGCTTTGTTTTTCTCGATCAAGGGACTTTGTTATACTCGATGAGGGGACTATGTTATACTCGATCTGGGGACTTTATTATACTCAATCAGGGGACTTTATTATACTCGATTAGGGGACTTTGTTATACTCGATCAGGGGACTTTGTTATACTCGACGAGGTGGCTATGTTATACTCGATCAGAGGACTTTGTTACACTCGATCAGGGGACTTTGTTATACTCGATCAGGGGACGTTGTTATGCTCGATGAGGGGGCTTTGTTTTACTCGATCAGGTGACTTTGTTAAACTCGATCATGGGACTTTGTTATACTCGATGAGGGGGCTTTGTTTTACTCGATCAGGGGACTTTGTTATACTCGAACAGGGGACTTTGTTATACTCGATCAGGGGACTTTGTTATACTCGTCGAGGGAGCTTTGTTATACTCGATTAGGGGACATTGTTATACTCGATCAGAGAACTTTGTTACACTAGATCAGGGTACTTTATTATTCTCGATCAGGGGACTTAGTTATACTCGATCAGGGGACTTTGTTATACTCGATCAGGGGACTTTGTTCTACTCGACCTGGGGTCTTTGTTATACTCGATAAAGGGCCTTTGTTATACTCGATGACGGTACTTTGTTATACTCGAGCTTGGGACTTTGTTAAACTCGATCAGGGGCCTTTGTTATTCTCCATTAGGGGCCTTTGTTATACTGGATGTGGGGACTTTGTTATAATCGATCAGGGGACTTTGTTATGCTCGATCAGGGGGCTTTGTTATATTCGATCAGGACTCTTTGTATATACTCAACTAGGGACTTTGTTATATTCGGTCAGGGGCCTTTCTTCTACTCGATCAGGGGGCTTTGTTAAACTCGATCAGGGGACTTTGTTATACTCGATCAGGGGACTTTGTTATACTCGATCAGGGGACTTTGTTATACTCGATCAGGGGACTATGTTATACTCGATGAGGGGACTTTGTTATACTCGACCAGGGGCCTTTGTTATGCTCGATCAGGGGGCTTTATTATACTCGATCAGGAGACTTTGTTATGCTCGATCAGGGGACTTTGTTATACTCGATTAGGGGGCTTTTTTATACTCGATCAAGGACGTTGTTATACTCGATCAGGGGTGTTTGTTTTACTCGATCATGGAACTTTGTTATACTCGATCATGGAACTTTGTTATACTCGATCAGGGAACTTTGTTATACTCGATGAGGGGACTTTGTTATACTCGATCTTTGGACTTTGAGAAACTGGATCAGGGGCCTTTGTTATACTCCATTAGGGGCCTTTGTTATACTGGATCAGGGAACTTTGTTGTAATCGATCAGGGGGCTTTGTTAAACTCGATCAGGGGACTTTGTTATACTCGATTATGGGACTTTGTTATACTCGATCAGGGGACTTTGTTGTACTCGATCAGGGGGCTTTGTTTTTCTCGATCAAGGGACTTTGTTATACTCGATCAGGGGACTTTGTTATACTTGATCAGGGGACTTTATTATACTCAATCAGGGGACTTTATTATAATCGATTAGGGGTCTTTGTTATACTCGATCAGGGGATTTTGTTATACTCGACGAGGTGGCTTTGTTATACTCGATCAGAGGACTTTGTTACACTTGAACAGGGGACTTTGTTATACTCGATCAGGGGACTTTGTTATACTCGATGAGCGGGATTTGTTTTACTCGATCAGGGGACTTTGTTATACTCGATCAGGGGACTTTGTTATACTCGATCAGGGGACTTTGTTATACTCGATCAGGGGACTTTGTCATACTCGATCAGGGGAGTTTGTTATACTCGATCTTGAGACTTTGTTATACTCCATTAGGGTCCTTTATTATACTCGATCAGGGGACTTTGTTATACTCGAACAGGGGACTTTGTTATACTCGATCAGGTGACTTTGTTATACTCGATCAGGGGACTTTGTTATACTCGATCAGGGGACTTTGTTATACTCGTCGTGGGGGGCTTTGTTATACTCGATTAGGTGACTGTGTTATACTCGTTCAGAGGACTTTGTTACACTAGATCAAGGGACTTTGTTATACTCGATGAGCGGGCTTTGTTTTACTCGATCAGGGGACTTTGTTATACTCGATCAGGGGACTTTGTTATACTCGATCAGGGGACTTTGTTATACTCGATCAGGGGACTTTGAAACATACTCATTGGGGGCTTTATTATACTCAATTAAATTTGACTTTGTTCAGGACTTTAATATAGATCAGGGGCTTGTTGGTGATCTAGAGGACTTTGTTATACTCGATCAGGGGACTTTGTTATCCACGATCTAGAGGGACTTTGTTACACTCGATCAGGGAACTTTGTTACAGTCGATCAGGGGACTTTGTTATACTAGATCAGGGGACTTGTTATACAAGGACTTTGTTACACACACTGATCAGGGGACTTTGTTATACTCGATCAGGGGACTTTGTTTTACTCGATGAGGGGGCTTTGTTTTACTCGATGAGGGGACTTTGTTATACTCGATCAGGGGACTTTGTTATACTCTATGAGCGGGCTTTGTTTTACTCGATCAGGGGACTTTGTTATACTCGATCAGGGGACTTTGTTATACTCGATGAGGGGACTATGTTATACTCGATGAGGGGACTTTGTTATACTCGTCGAGGGGGGCTTTGTTATACTCGATTAGGTGACTTTGTTATACTCGATCTGGGGACTTTTTTATACTCGATCAGGGAACTTTGTTGCAGTCGATCAGGGGACTTTGTTATACTCGATCAGGGGACTTTGTTATACTCGATCTGGGGACTTTGTTATACTCGATCAGGGAACTTTGTTACAGTCGATCAGGGGACTTTGTTATACTAGATCAGGGACTTTGTTATACTCGTTCAGAGGACTTTGTTACACTAGATCAGGGGACTTTGTTATACTCGATCAGGGGACTTTGTTTTACTCGATGAGGGGGCTTTGTTTTACTCGATCAGGGGATTTTGTTATACTCGATCTGGGGACTTTGTTATACTCGATCAGGGAACTTTGTTACAGTCGATCAGGGGACTTTGTTATACTCGTTCTTGAGACTTTGTTATACTCCATTAGGGTCCTTTATTATACTTGATCAGGGGACTTAGTTATACTCGATCAGGGGACTTTGTTATACTCGATCAGGCGACTTTGTTATACTCGATCAGGCGACTTTGTTATACTCGATCAGGGGACTTCGTTATATTCGATCAGGGGAATTTGTTTTACTCGATCAGAGGACTTTGTTATACTCGATCTTGGGACTTTGTTATACTCCATTAGGGTCCTTTGTTTTACTCAATCAGGGGACTTAGTTTTACTCTATCAGGGGACTTTGTTTTACTCGATCAGGGGACTTTGTTATACTCGATCAAGGGACTATGTTATACTCGATCAGGGGACTTTGTTATACTCGACCAGAGGCCTTAGTTATACTCGATCAGGGGGCTTTGTTATACTCGATCAGGGGACTTTGTTATGCTCGATCAGGGGACTTTGTTTTACTCGATTAGGGGGCATTTTTATACTCGATCAAGGACTTTGTTATACTCGATCAGGGGTGTTTGTTTTACTCGATCATGGAACTTTGTTATACTCGATCAGGGAACTTTGTTATACTCCATGAGGGGACTTTGTTATACTCGATCTTGGGACTTTGTTTAACTCCATTAGGGTCCTTTGTTATACTCAATCAGGGGACTTAGTTATACTCGATCAGGGGACTTTTGTTATACTCGATTAGGGGGCTTTGTTATACTCGATCTGGGACTTTGTTATACTCGATCAGAAGACTTTGTTATACTCGATCTTGGGACTTTGTTATACTCCATTAGGGTCCTTTGTTAAACTCAATGAAAGGACTTAGTTATACTCGATTAGGGGACTTTGTTAGACTCGATCAGAGGACTTTGTTACACTAGATCAGAGGACTTTGTTATACTCGATGAGGGGGCTTCGTTTAACTCGATCAGGGACTTCGTTATACTCGATTAGGGGACTTTGTTATACTCGATTAGGGGACTTTGTTATACTCGATCTTGAGACGTTGTTATAGTCCATTAGGGTGTTTTATTATACTCGATCAGGGAACTTTGTTATACTCGATCCGGGGCTTTATTATACTCGATAAGGGACTTTGTTATACTCGACCAGGAGAGTTTGTTATACTCGACCAGGAGAGTTTGTTATACTCGATCAGGGGACTTTGTTATACTAGATCAGGGGACTGTGTTATACTCGATCCGGGGCTTTATTATACTCGGTAAGGGGACTTTGTTATACTCGATCAGGGGACTTTGTTACACTCGATGAGGGGACTATGTTATACTCGATCTTGGGACTTTGTTAAACTGGATCAGGGGCCTTTGTTATACTCCATTAGGGGCATTTGTTATTCTGGATCAGGGAACTTTGTTGTAATCGATCAGGTGACTTTGTTATGCTCGATCAGGGGGCTTTGTTATACTCGATCAGGAGACTTTGTATATACTCAACTAGGGACTTTGTTATATTCGGTCAGGGGCCTTTCTTATACTCGATCAGGGGGCTTTGTTAAACTCCATCAGGGGACTTTGTTATACTCGATCAGGGGACTTTGTTATACTCGATCAGGGGAGTTTGTTATACTCGATCAGGGGGCTTTGTTTTTCTCGATCAAGGGACTTTGTTATACTCGATCAGGGGACTTTGTTATACTTGATCAGGGGACTTTATTATACTCAATCAGGGGACTTTATTATAATCCATTAGGGGACTTTGTTATACTCGATCAGGGGATTTTGTTATACTCGACGAGGTGGCTTTGTTATAGTCGATCAGAGGACTTTGTTACACTCGAACAGGGGACTTTGTTATACTCGATCAGGGGACTTTGTTATACTCGATGAGCGGGCTTTGTTTTACTTCGATTAGGAGACTTTGTTATACTCGATCAGGGGACTTTGTTATACTCGACGAGGTGGCTTTCTTATACTCGATTAGAGGACTTTGTTACACTCGAACAGGGGACTTTGTTATACTCGATCAGAGGACTTTGTTATACTCGATCTTGGGACTTTGTTATACTCCATTAGGGTCCTTTGTTATACTCAATCATGGGACTTAGTTATACTCGATTAGGGGACTTTTTTTTACTCGATGAGGGGGCTTTGTTATACTCGATCAGTGGACTTTGTTATACTCGATCAAGGGTGTTTGTTTTACACGATCAGGGGACTTTGTTATACTCGATCAGGGTACTTTTTTATACTCGATCAGGGGACTTTGTTATACTCGACCAGAGGCCTTTTTATACTCGATCAAGGGACTTTGTTATTCTCGATGAGGGGACTTTGTTATACTCGATCTTGGGACTTTGTTAAACTCGATCTTGGGACTTTGTTAAACTCGATCA
>NW_024730305.1:0-27935 GCF_018991925.1 Homarus americanus
CTAGTTACGTATTGCTCACACACTACCCACACTAGGGTCACACACACACCTCTTACACCAGGGTCACACACACCACCCACACCAGGGCCACACACACACACACCCTACGACATAGGTCACACACACTACCTACACTAGGGCCACACACACACTACTTACACTAGGGTCACACACACTACCTACACCAGGTCACACACACACTCACCACACACTAGGTCACACACACACTACCTCACTAGGGTCACACACACTACTACACTAGGGTCACACACACCACCTTACACCAGGGCACACACTCACTCACACCAGGCACACACACTACCTACACTAGGGTCACACACACTACCTACACAAGTGTCACACACACTACCTACACCAGGGTCACACACACTACCCACACTAGGGGCCACACACACACCACTTGCACTAGGGCCACACACACACTACCCACATTAGGGCCACACACACTACCTTACATTAGGGCCACACAGCCACCCACACTAGTGCCACACACACCACCACACCAGGGTCCACACACACTACCTACACTCAGGTCACACACACACCATACACCAGGTCACACACACTACCTCCCACCAGGGTCACACACACACCTTACACTAGGTCACACACACTACCTACAGCCACACCACTACCCAGCACTAGGGTGCCACACACTACCTACACCAGGGTCACACACACCACCCACACCGGGACCACACACACTACCTACACTAGGGTCACACACACACTTACACCAGGGTCACACTACCCACACTGGGGCCACACACACAATTACCCACACAAGGGGTCACACACACACACCCACACCAGCCACACACACCCACACCAGGGTCACACACACCACCCACACCAGGGTCACACACACCCCTACACCTGAGCCTGCCACACACCACCACACCAGGGTCACACACACTACCCACACTAGGGTCACACACACCACTTACACCAGGGTCACACACACTACCCACACCAGGGGTCACCACACCACCTACACCAGGGTCACACACACTACCCACACCAGGGCCACACACACTACCCACCAGGGGTCACACACACCACCCACACCAGGGGTCACATTACCCACACGGTCACACACTACCATACACCCAGTCACACACACCACCCACACCAGGGTCACACACACTACCCACACCAGGTCACACACACCACCTACACCCAGGGTCACACACACCACCCACACCAGGGTCACACACACCCACCTGCCACCGGGGTCACACACACTACCTACACCAGGGTCACCACACCACCTTACACCAGGCCACACACACCACCTACACCAGGGCCACACCACCTCCAACCAGGTCACACACACCACCTACACCAGGACTGGGCCACACACCCCACCCAGGCCACACACTCACACCAGGCACACCCACCACACCCCACACACCACACCAGAGTCACACACACCACCCACACCAGGGTCACACACACCACCTACACTGGCGCCACACACACCACCTACACCAGGTCACACACATACCTACACTCGGGTCACACACACCACCCTACCTAGGCCACACACACTACCCACACCAGGGTCACACACACTACCCACCAGGGCCACACACACACCACCTACACCAGGGTCACACACACACCTTCTCCAAGGGTCACACACACCACCTACACCAGGGTCACACACACCCACACCCAGGGTCACACACACACCACCCACACCAGGGTCACACACACCACCCACACCAGGGTCACACCACATCCCACACCAGGGTCACACACACCCACACCAGGTCACAAACACCACCCACACTCAGGGTCACACACACACCGCACCAGGATCAACACACCACACTACCATACACCACCACACACACACACACCACCTCACACTAGGGTCACACACACACCTACACCAGGGTCACACACACCACCTACACCAGGGGTCACACACACCACCACACCTCGGATCACACACACCACCACACCAGGGTCACACACACCACCTCACACCAGGAGGCCACACACCACCTACACCAGGTCTCACACACTACCCACACCAGGTCACACACACCACCCACACCAGGCCACACACACTACCACACCAATGTCACACACACCACCCACACCAGGGTCACACACACACACCCACACCAGGTCACACACACCATCTACACAAGGCCACACACTACCTTCCACTAGGGTCACACACACACCCACACCTAGGTCACACCACACCACACTCAGGGGCCACACACACCACCCACACCAAGGTCACACACACCACCCACCCAGGGGTCACACACCACCCACACCAGGGGTCACACACACCATCTACACCAGGCCACACACACTACCCACACCAGGGTCACACACACACCATCTACACTAGCCACACACACACACCACCCACCAGGGTCACACACACACTACCCACACCAGGCCACACACACTACCCACACCCAGCACACCACCCACACCAGGCCACACACCACCACACCAGGTCACACACACCACCCACACCAGGTCACACACACCACCCACACTAGGTCACACACACCACCCACACAGGCCAGCCACACACTACCCACCAGGGGTCACACACACTACCCACACTAGGGTCACACACACTACCTACACCTGGGGCCACACACACACCACCTACACCAGGGTCACACACACACACACACCTACACCAGGGTCACACACCACCCACACCAGGTCACACACATTACCTACACTCGGGTCACACACACCACCACACTCAGGTCACACACACCACCCACACTAGGGCCACACACACCCACCTTACACCAGGGTCACACACACACACCTCACCCAGGGTCACACACACAACCTGCCACTCACACACACTACCCACACCAGCCACACACCACCCAACACTAGGGTCACACACACACCACCCACACCTGGGTCACACACACCACCTACACCAGGGTCACACACACACCCACACCAGGTCACACACACCACCCACACCAGTCACACACACACCCACACCAGGTCACACACACCACCTACACCAGGATCACACACACACCACTCACACTAGATCACACACACACTACCTACACCAGGGTCACACACACCACCTACACCAGGGTCACACACACCACCTACACTAGGCCACACACACCACACACACCAAGGTCACACACACCACACTAGGGTCACACACACCACCCACACTCAGGGTCACACACACCACCCACACCGGGTCACACACACCACCTACACCAGGGTCACACACACTCCCACACCAGGGTCACACACACCACCCACACCAGGGTCACACACACACCCACACTAGGTCACACACACTACCCACCAGGGTACACACACCACCCACACCAGGTCACACACACCACCCACTCAGGCTCCACACACCACCCACACCAGGTCACACACACACCTACACCCAGTCACCACCCACCACACCAGGGGTCACACACACCACCCACACCAGGTCACACACACACCTGCACCAGGGTCACACACACACTACCCACACCAGGTCACACACACACCACTGCACACCAGGGCCACACACACCACCCCACTCCAGCCACACACACACACACTACCTACACTAGGGCCACACACCACCCAAACCAGCCACACACCACCCACACCAGGGTCACACACCACCCACACCAGGGTCACACACACACCACCACACGCCAGGTCACACACACCACACCAGGGCCTCACACACACACCATTTCACACAGGGCCACCACACCACCCAAACTAGGCCACCACACCACCTTCCACCCAGGGCACACACCACCCACACCAGGTCACACACCCACACCAGGATCACACACACCACCTACACCAGGTCACACACACACCTCCACCAGGCCACACACACCACCTTACACCAGGCCACACACACACCACCCTGCCACAGGGCCACACACACCACCCACACTAGGCCACCCCACCACCTTAAACCAGGGCCACACACCACCCACACTCAGGGCCACACACACCACCCACACCAGGGTCACACCACCACTACCCACACCAGGGTCACACACACCACCCACACCAAGGTCACACACACACCCACACCAGGTCACACACACCACCTGCCACCAGGCCACACACACTACCTACACCAGGCTACACACACTACCCACACCTGTAGCCACACACACCACCTACACTGGGGCCACACACACTACCCACACCAAGGTCACACACACATCCACACCAGGGTCACACACACACACCACACTGGGGCCACACACACCTACACAAGGTCACACACACACCACCTACACTGGGGCCACACACACCACCCACACTCAGGGTCACACACACACCACCCACACCAGGGTCACACCACACTACCCACACCAGCTGCCACACACACCACCCACACCAGGGCCACACCACCACACCAGGTCAGCCACACACACCACCACACCAGGTCAGGCCACACACACCACCCACACACACAGGGTCACACACACACCCACACCAGGGCCCACACACCACCACACCAGGGCCACACACCACCACCAGGTCACACACACACCACCTACACCAGGGTCACACACACCACCTCAACTAGGTCACACACACACCACACCAGGGTCACACACACACACTACCCACACCAGGTCACACACACCACCTACACTCAGGGTCACACACACTCACCCACACTCAGGGGTCACACACACACTACCCACACCAGGTCACACACACCACCTCCACACCAGGGTCACACACACACCCACACCAGGGTCACCACACACCACCCACACCAGGGTCACACACACTACCACACCAGGTCCACACACACTACCTACACCAGGGTCACACACACCACCCACCAGGCCACACACACCACCCACACCAGGCCAACACCACCACTTCACACCAGGGTCACACACACCCACACCAGGGCCACACACCACTTCCACACCAGGGCCACACACACACCACCACACAGGGCCACACACACCACCTTCACACAGGGCCACACCACCCAAACCACACACACACCACCCACACCAGGGCCACACACCACCACACTCCAGGGTCACACACACACTACCCACACTCAGGGCCCACACACCACCCACACCAGGGTCACACACACACCACCACACCAGGGGTCACACACACACCACCCACACCAGGGTCACACACACACACCACCTACACTCAGGGTCACCACACACCACCCACACCAGGGTCACACACACCACCACACCAGGGTCTCACACACACTACCTTACACCAGGGCCACACACACTACCTTACACTAGGCCACACACACTACCCACACCAGGCCACACACACCACCTGCACCAGGTCACACACACTACCCAACACCAGAGTCACACACACACTACCCAACACCAGGGTCACACACACACCACCCACACCAGGGTCACACACACCACACACCAGGGCCACACCTCACACCTCACACTGTGGCCAAACACTACCCACACCAGGGCCACACACACCATTCTACACTCCGGGGCCACACACACCCACACTCACAGCACATCCCTACACTAGGTCACACACACTACCTACACTAGGGTCACACACACACCCACACAAGGGTCACACACACCACCTACACCAGGGTCACACACACCACCCACACCAGGGTCACACACACACCACCCACACCAGGGTCACACACACCACCCACACCAGGTCACCACACACTACCCACACCAGGTCACACACACCACCTACACCAGGCCACACACACCACCTTCCACCAGGTCACACACACACCACCAGGGTCACACACACCACTCCACACCAGGGTCACACACACCTGCCACAGTCACACACACCACCACTAGGGTCACACACACTCACCTACACTAGGGTCACACACCACCCACACTCAGGGTCACACACACACTACCCACCAGGGTCACACACACCACCTACACTAGGGTCACACACATACTCCACACCAGGGTCACACACACACACCACCCACACCAGGGTCACAACACTCACCCACACCAGGTCACACACACCACCACACCAGGTCACACACACTACCCACACCAGGGCCAACACACCACCCACACCAGGGTAACACACCACCACACCAGGGCCACACACACCACACACACCAGGGCCACACACCATACACCAGGGTCACACACACCACCCCACACACCAGGGCACACACACCACCCACACCAGGTCACACACACCACCACACTAGGGTCACCACACACCACCTCACACCAGGGTCACACACACCACCCACACACTCAGGGCCACACACACCATTCCCACACCGTGGCCACACACACCACCTACACTAGGGTCACACACACACCCACACCAGGGCCACACACACCACCCACACTAGGTCACACACACCACCCACACTCAGGGTCACACACACCACCTTACACTAGCCACACACTACCCATACCAGGGCCACACACACAACTACCCACACTAGGGTCACACACACACCTTACACTAGGTCACACACACTACATTACACTAGGCCACAAACAAACCTCATACTAGGACCACACACACCTTACACCAGGGCCACACACACACCTACACCAGGGTCACACACACACCACCCACACTGGGTCACACACACTCCTACCACACCAGGCTCACACACACACTACCTACACTAGGGTCACACACACCACCTTACACTAGGGTCACACACACTACCTACACTAGGTCACACACACTACCTACACTAGGCCAACTACTTACACTAGGCCACACACACACCACCTACAGTAGGGCCACACACTACCTGCCACTAGGGCCACACCTCACTACCTTAAACTAGAGCCAAGCACACACTACCTACACTAGGGGCACACACACTCACCTGCACTAGGCCACACACACTACCTACACTTGTGTTACACACACCACCTACACTAGGGCCACACACACCACTTACACTGTACGAACACACTGCCTTACCCTGGGGCCACACACACTACCTTGCACTTGGGCCACACACACTACTTTACACTAGGCCACACACACACACTACCTACACCAGGGTCACACACACTACCCACACCAGGGTCAAACACACCACCTTACACTCAGGGTCACACACATTACCTACACCAGGGTCACACACACACACACATCACTCAGGGTCACACACACCACACCTTCCACTCAGCTCACATATTACCTGCCACCAGAGTCACACATACCCACACTCAGGTCACACACACTACCCTACACTGGGGCCACACACATTCCTTACACCAAAGTCACACACACACCCACACCAGGGTCACACACACCAACCACACCTGAGCCACACACACCACCCACACTGGGGCCACACACACACCCACACCAGAGTCACACACACACACCTTCCACTCAGGGTCACACACACACCTACACCAGGGTCACACACATACCTGACACTAGGGTCACACACACCACCTACACTAGGGTGCCACACACTACCTCCACTCAGAGTCACACACACTACCTCCACCAGGGTCACACACACACCCACACTAGGGGCCACCACACACTCCTACACTAGGGTCACACACACACCTTACACTAGGTCACACACACCTTACACCTCACAGGGTCACACACACACCACCTACACTAGGGCCACACACACACCTTACACCAAAGTCACACACATAAATCACACTCAGGTCACACACACTACCCACACCGGGGCCACACACATTACCTTACACCAGGGTCACACACACACTACACCAGGGGTCACACACACACCTACACTGGGGCCACAAACACTACCCACACCAGGGGTCACACACACTACCCACACTGGTGCCACACACACACCTTACACCAGAGTCACACACACTACCCACACTCAGGGTCACACACTACCCACACTGGGGCCACACACACACCCACACCAGGGTCACACACACAATCTCACACTAGGTCACACACACCACCCAACACCAGGGCCACACACTACCTACACTAGGGTCGCCACACACCACCCACACTGGGGCCACACACACCACCTCACACCAGGGTCACACACACACCATTCACACCAGGCCACACACCACCCACACACTCAGGGCTCACACACTACCTACACCAGGGTCCACACACAATTCACACCCAGGGGTCACACACACTACCCACACCAGGGGCCACACACCACCTACACACCAGCATCACACACACACCTCCACACTAGGGTCACACACACACCACCCACACCAGGGTTCACACACACTACCCACACTAGGTCACACACACTACCCACACTAGGTCACACACACCACCTACACTAGGCCACACACCACCACACTAGGGTCACACACACACTACCTCACACTAGGGCTCACACATACCTTACACCAGGGTCACACACACTACCCAACACTAGGGTCACACACACCACCCACACCAGGGTCACAACACACCACCCACACCAGGGTCACACACACACCCACACCAGGTCACACACACACCACCTGCACTCAGGGCTCACACACACTGCCTTACACTAGGGGCCACACTACCTACACCAGGGTCACACACACCTCCCTACACCAGGGTCACACACACACTACCTTACACCAGGGCCACACACATTACCATACACCAAGGTCACACACACACCCACACCAGGTCACACACACACTACCTACACCAGGGTCACACACACTACCTACACTCAGGTCACACACACCACCTACACCTAGGTCACACACACCACCTCCACTCAGCCACACACTACCTACACCTCAAGGCCACACACTACCTTCCACTAGGGTCACACACACTACCCACACTAGGTCACACACACCACCACACTAGCCACACACTCATTCCACACTAGGTCACACACCCTACCTACACTGGGCACACACACTACCCACACCAGGAGTCACACACATTACCCACACACCAGGGGTCACACACACTACCCACACTGGGGCCACATACACCTACACCAGGGTCACACACACACCCACACCGTCACACACACCACCTACACTAGGGTCACACCACACTACCCACACCAGGTCACACACTACCTACACCAGGGTCTCACACACACTACCCACATAGGGCCACACACACACTACCTACACCAAGGTCACACACACACTACCTACACCAGGCCACACACACCACCTTACACCAGGGTCACACACACACCACCTCACACTAGGGTCACACACACCACCCACACTAGGGTCACACACACTACCTACACTCAGGGTCACACACACCACCTCACACCAGGTCACACACACTACCTACACCAGGGTCACACACACACCACCCACACCAGATCACACACCACCCACCAGGGGTCACACACACTACCTACACCAGGTCACACACACACTACCCACACCAGGGTCACACACCACCCACACCAGGGCCACACACACTACCCACACCAGGGTCACACACACTACCCACACTAGGGTCACACACACCACCTTCCACCAGGCCACACACACCACCACACCAGGGTCACACACACTACCACCAGGTCACACACACTACCTACACCAGGGTCACACACACTACCCATACCAGGGCCACACACACTACCCACACCAGGGTCACACACACACTACCTACACTCAGGGTCACACACACTACCTACACCTAGGGCCACACACACTACCCACACTCAGGGTCACACACACCACCCACACCAGGGTCACACACACACACTCCTACACTAGGCCACACACACTCACTCACACCAGGTCACACACACCACCTTACACCAGGGTCACACACACCACCTTCCACCAGGTCACACACACCACCCACACTCAGGGCCACACACACACACTACCCACACCAGGGCTCACACACACACACTTCACACCAGGCCACACACACCACCCACACCAGCTCACACACACCACTCACACCAGGCCACACACACTACCCACACCAGGGTCACACACACTACCCACACCAGGGTCACACACACTACCCACACCAGGGACCACCACACCTCCCCACACCAGGGGCCACACACACCACCCACACCAGGCCACACACACCATCCCACACCAGGGCCACACACACACCACCTACACCAGGGTCACACACACACTACCCACACCAGGGTCACACACACACCACCACACTCAGGTCACACACACTACCCACACCAGGGTCACACACACACCCACACCCTGGGTCACACACACCTACTCCAGGGTCACACACACCACTCACACCAGGTCACACACACCACCCACACCAGGGTCACACACACACCACCCACACCAGGGTCACACACACTACCCACACCAAGGTCACACACACCACCCACACCAGGCCACACCACCCAACACTAGGTCACACCACACCACCTACACCAGGGTCACACACACCACCTACACTAGGGGTCACACACACACCCACACTCAGGGTCACACACACACCACCTACACCAGTCACACACACCACCCACACCAGGGTCACACACACCACCCACACCAGGGTCACACCACACCACCCACACCAGGGTCACACACACACCACCTGCCACTCAGGTCACACACACACACCTACACCAGGTCACACACACCACCTACACCTGGGGCCACACACACTCCTACACTCAGGTCCACACACACCACCCACACCAGGGTCACACACACCACCTCCACCAGCACACACCACCTCCACCAGGCCCCCACACCACCCACACCAGGGCCACACACCACCTGCCACTCAGGGCCACACACACCACACTCAAGGTCACACACTACCCACACCAGGGTCACACACACCACCCACACTCAGGGCTCACACCACACTACTTCACACCAGGGCCACACACCACCCACACCAGGGTCACACACACCACTCCACACCAGGTCACACACACCACCCACACTCAGGCCACACACTACCCACACCAGGTCACACACACCACCCACACCAGGTCACACACACCACCACAGCCAGGGCCACACACACTACCCACACCAGGTCACACACACTACCCACACCAGGGTCACACACACCACCCACACCAGAGTCACACACACTACCCACACCAGGTCACACACCCACCACCAGGTCACACACACCACCTTACACTAGGCCACACAATACCACCCACACAGGGGCCACCTCACTACCTAAACTAGGCCACACACCACTTCTTACACTAGGGGCACACACACTACCTGCCACCAGGGTCACACACACACTACCCACACTAGGGTCACACACACACTACCTACACTAGGTCACACACACTACCTTCCACTCAGGGCCACACACACACACTACTTACACTAGGCCACACACACTACTTACACTAGGCCAACACACACTACCCTACACTAGGCCACACTCACCACCTAAATTAGGGGCCACACACACCACCCACACTTGGGGCACACACACCACCTGCACCAGGGCCACACACACCACCTTACACTCAGGGTCACCACACATTACCTACGCTAGGGTCACACACACACTACACCAGGGTCACACACAACCTCCACGGCCACACACACACCCACACCTGCACCACACACACTCCACACCAGGGTCACACACACTACCCACACTGGCGCCACACACATTACCCACACCAGGGTCACACACTACCCACACTGGGGCACCACACACTACCCACACCAGGGTCACACACACATTACCCACACCAGGCCACACACACACCACCTTACACTCAGGGCCACACACACCACCCACACCAGGGCCACACACACACCCACACTAGGTCACCACACACCACCCACCTAGGTCACACACATACCTTACACCAGGTCGCACACACTACCCTACACCAGGGTCACAACACACCACCCACACCAGGTCACACACTATCTTACACCAGGGTCACACACACACCTTCCACACCAGGTCACACACAATACCTACACATTAGGGGCCACACCTCACTACCTACACCAGGGTCACACACACACACCACCTACACTAGGGTCACACACACACTACCCAACACAGGGCCACACACACTATCTTACACTAGGGTCACACACACTACCTACACTCAGGGTCACACACACCACCTACACCAGGGTCACACACACACTACCTTGCCACAAGGTCACACACACTAGCGCCACACTAGGCCACACTCACTACCTACACCAGACTGCTACACCACCCACACCAGGGCCACACACACCATCTACACCAGGGTCACACCACCCACACTAGGGTCACACACACCCCTCACAATGGGGCCACACACACTACCTTACACTCAGAGTCACACACATTACCTTACACTCATAGGGTCACACACATTACCCACACTCAGCCACACACACTACCTACACTCAGAGTCACACACATACCCACACTAGGGTCACACACACTACCCACACCAGGGCCACCACACCTGCCTACACTGGGGCCACACACACACCCACACCAGGGTCACACACACTCCACAATCTGCCACACACACCCACACCAGGGCCACACATACCACCTCACACCAGAGTCACACACACACCCACACCAGGGTCACACACACACCCACACTAGGGCCACACACACCACACCAGGGCACACACATACTCCACACAGGTCACACACACACCACCTACACTCGGTGCCACACACTACCTACACCAGGGTCGCACACATTACCCACACTAGGTCCCACACACTACCCACACCAGGGCCACACACATTACCCACACTAAAGTCACACACATTACCTTACACCAGGTCACACACACTACCTACACCGGCACATAGGCCACACACACTACCTTCCACTAGGGCCACACACACCACCACACCAGGGGTCACACACACACCATTCACACTAGGCACACAACCACCCAGGTCACACACACAACCTTACACCAGGGTCACACACACCACCTCACCAGGGCCACACACACCACTTACACCAGGGCCACACACCACCCACACCAGGTCACACACACCACCTCACACCAGGGTCACACACACTCCTACACCAGGGTCACACACATACCCACACCAGGGGCCACACACCACTACCCACACTAGGGTCACACACACTACCCACACTAGGTCACACACACTACCCACACTAGGGCCACACACACTACCTACACTCAGGGTCACACACACATCACCCTACACCAGGGTCACACACACCACCTTACACCAGGTTCCCACACACACCTACACCCAGGGTCACACACACACTACCCACCAGATCACACACACACACCACCTACACCAGGTGCCACACACCACCCACACCAGGGTCACACACACACCTACACCAGGGTCACACACACCACCCACACTAGGGTCACACACACCACCACACCAGGTCACACACACTACCTTACACCAGAGTCACACACACCACCTACACTAGGGCCACACACACCACCTCCACCAGGGTCACACACACCACCTTACCACTAGGGTCACACACACTACCTTCCACCAGGGGCCACACACTACCTACACCAGGGTCACACACACACTACCTTACACCAGGTCACACACACCACCTCCACCAGGGGCCACACACACTACCTACACCAGGGCCACACACACCACCTGCCACCAGGGTCACACACACTACCCACTCAGGGCTCACACACACCACCCACACTAGGCTACACACACTGCCTACACCCAAGGTCACACACTACCCACACAGGGTCACACACACTACCCACACCAGGGTCACACACACTACTCCACACCTAAGGCCACACACACCACCTACACCCAGGGTCAGCCACACACTACCTACACCAGGGCCACCACACCACCTACACCAGGGTCACACACACTACCCACACTAGGGGTCACACACACACTACCCACACCAGGGTCACACACACCACCCACACTAGCCACACACACACACTACCTGCCACCAGGGTCACACACATACCTACACCAGGGCCACACACACTACCTAACACTCAGGGCCACACACCACCTACACTAGGGCCACACACACCACCTGCCACCAGGGCCACACACACCACCTACACCAGGTCACACACACACCACCACACCAGGGCTCACCACACACTACCCACACCAGGCCACACACACCACCCACACTCAGGGCACACACACACTACCCACACCAGGGTCACAACAATTCACCCACACCAGGGCCACACACACACCTACCCACACCAGGGTCCACACACACTACCCACACCAGGGTCACACACCTGCCCACCAGGGTCACACACACACCCACACCGGGCCCACACACCACCTACACTGGGCCACACACACCTCCACCCAGGTCACACACACCACCTACACCAGTCACACACACTACCTTCCACCAGGGTCACACACACACCACACCAAGGTCACACACACCACCCACACCAGGCCACACACACCACCCAACACCAGGTCACACACACACTACCTGCCACCTGGGGGTCACACACACCACCCACCAGGGTCACACACACACCCACACCAGGGTCCACACACACTACCTCAACCCAGGGTCACACACACCACCCACACCAGGGGTCACACACACCACCCACACCAGGGTCACACACACACACCACCTTACACCAGGGTCACACACACTACCCACACTAGGGGTCACACACACCACCTTCACTAGGTCCCACACACACCACCCCACTCAGAGTCACACACCACCTACACCAAGGCCACACACACCACCACACCAGGTCTCACACACCACCCACACCAGGTCACACACACACCACCACACTAGGTCACACACACTCCTACACCAAGGTCACACACACTACCCACACCAGGGTCACACACACCACTCACACCAGGGTCACACACACCACCCACCAAGGCCACACACACCACCCACACTAGGTCACACACACCACCTTACACCAGGATCACACACACCACCCACACCAGGGGCCACGATCTATCCCACACTCCAGGGGTCACACCACACTACCCACACTAGGTCACACAAACCACCACTACGCTAGGGGCACACACACCACCCACACTCAGGTCACACACACCACCACACCAGGGGTCACACACACCACCTCACACCAGGAGTCACACACACACTCCTACACCAGGGTCGCACACACACCTGCCCACCACGGTCACACACACACCACCCACACCAGGGCCACACACACACCATTCACACAGGGGCCACACTCACCACCTAAACCAGGCCACACACCACTTCCACCCAGGGGCACACACACCACCCACACCAGGGTCACACACACCACCCACACCCAGGGTCACACACACCACCCACACCAGGGTCACACACACCACCTACACCAGGGGCCACACACACTACTTACAGTAGGCCACACACACTACTTTCACCCAGGGCCAAACACACACTACCTACACAGGGGCCACACCCACTACCTGAAATTAGGCCACACACCACTACCTTACACCTGGGGCACACACACCACCTTGCACCAGGGCCTCACACACCACCACACCAGGGTCACCACACACCCTACGCCAGGGTCACAACACACTCACACCCAGCCGGCCACACACACCCACACAGGCCACACACACACCTTACACCAAAATCACACACACACCCACACCTAGGGTCACACACATACCTCACCCACACCTCAGCCACACATCACCCACACCAGGGTCACACACACCACCCACACCGGGGCCACACACACCACCACACAGGGTCACACACACACCCCACACCAGGGCCCACACACCACCCACACCAGGGGCCACACACACCACCTCACCAGGGCCACACACACTACCCACACCAGGGTCACACACACCACCCACACTAGGGTCACACACACTACCCACACCAGGGTCGCACACACTACCCGACACTCAGGGCACACACACACTCCACACCAGGTCACACACACCACCTACACCAGGTCACACACACAACCTACACCAGGGTCACACACACACTACCTACATTAGGGGCCCCACCACTACCCCACCTCAGGGTCACACACACACGACCCACACCAGGTCACACACACACCCACACCAGGCCACACACACTACCTTCCACTAGGGTCACACACAGTACCCACACTAGAGTCACCACACACTACCATACACTAGAGTCACACATACTACCTCCACTAAGGTCACACACACCATGCCACACTCAGGGGCCACACACACTACCCACACCAGGACTACCACACTACCCACACCAGGGGCCACACGCACCATTCCACACCAGGGTCTCACACCACCCACACTAGGTCACACACACCACCCACACTGGGGCCACACATACTACCCACACCAGAGTCACACACACCTTGCCACCAGGGTCACACACACTACCTACACTGGGGCCACACACACACCTACACCAAAGTCACACACACACTTACACCTAGGGTCACACACACCACCTACACCAGGCCACCACACCACCCACACTGGGGCCACACACATACCTACACCAAGTCACACACACTACCTACACTCAGGGTCACACACATACCTTACACTGGGGCAGGCACCCACACCAGGTCACACACATACCCACACTCAGGTCCACACCCACACTGGGGCCACACACATACCTACACTCAGGGTAACACACACACCTACACCAGGGTCACACAACCCACACCTCCACACATCACCCACAGGTCACACACACCCACACCAGGGTCACACACACCCACACTGGGCCCACACACACTCCACACCAAGGTCACACACACAACTTCACACCAGGGTCACACACACCACCCACACTGGGGCCACAATACCTACCCACAATAGGGCACACACACCACCCACACCGGGGCCACACACACCACCCACACCAGGGTCACACACACACCATCTGCCAATAGGCCACACACACCACCCACCAGGTAACACACACATACCTACACTAGGGGCCACACAACACTACCTACACTAGGCCACACACCTACCTACACTAGGCCACACACACCACCTTACACTAGGGTCACACACACTACCTACACCAGTGTCACACACACCACCTACACCAGGGTCACACACATTACCTACACTCAGCTACACACACACACCTTACACCAGGGGTCACACACACCACCTACACTAGGGTCACACACACCACCTCCACCAGGGCCACACACACTACCCACACCAGGGTCACACACACACCACCACACTAGGGTCACACACACCCCTACACCAGGGGTCACACACACTACCCACACTAGGGTCACAAACACACCTACACCAGGGCCACACACACTACCTACACTCAGGGGCCACACACTACCTACACTCAGGGTCTCACACACCACCCACACCAGGGTCACACACACCACCCACACCAGGGGCCACACACACTACCCACACTGCTGTCACACACACACCACCTTACACCAGGGTCACACACACCACCCTACACCCCAGGGTCACACACACACCATCTTGCCACCGGTGCCACACACACTACCACACCAGGGTCACACACACCACCTGCCACACCAGGGTCACACACACCACCTACTTACCAGGGCACACACACACCACTTACACCAAGGTCACACACACCACCACACCAGGGTCACACACACCACCCACCAGGGTCGCACACACCATCTCCAACCCTCAAGGCCACACACACTACCTACATTACTGGGTCACACACCTACCTACACTAGGGTCCACACACACCACCCACACCGGGTCACACACACTACCCACACTAGGGTCACACACACCACCTACACTCAGGGTCACACACACACCTGCCACCACACAATAACACACACCTGTCCCTACACCAGGGTCACACACACATACCTACACCAGGGCACACACACACCTACACTAGGCCACACACACCACCTACACCAGGGCACACACACTACCTTACACCAGGGTCACACACACACCACCTACACTAGGGTCACACACACCACCCTACACCAGGGTCACACACACCACCATACACCAGGGTCACACACACTCCTTACACCAGGTCTCACACACACTACCTTACACTAGGGTCACACACACACATTACCACTAGGTCACACACATTACCTTACACTGAGGGCTCACACACACTACTCCACACCAGGGTACCACACCACTACACTAGGGTCATGCACACTACCCACACCATTTTCACACACAGTACTTTACACTTGGGGTCACACACACTACTGGCACTAGGGTTACACACACCACTCCACACCAGGGTCTCACACACACTATACACCAGGGTTCGCCACACACTGGCCTTACACTAGGGTGACACAACATTACCTTACACCAAGGTCACAATACTGCTTACCTGCACTGCTCACAAACACCACCACACTTAGTCAAACACACACTTGCACATAATTAGGGGCTTCTACACACACCTTTTTCACCAGGGTCCACAGACACTCCTACAATTAGGGGTCGCACACAATGTTCTTACACTAGGGGTCACACAAATCTTCCTTGCATCACTAGGGTCACAATTACTATTACCTTTTTACTCCAGAGGGTCATACATACTGCCTTTTACAATTAGGTATCACACACATTACCTCATCACTAGGGTCACACTACTACACCTTTGAAATAGGTCACACATCATCTTTCACCTCTGGGCTCACACACTACCTTACAATAGGGGTCACACACACTACTCTACACTAGGGTCACACACACTACCTGCTAGGGTCACACACCACACACACTAGGGTCACACACACACTAGCTTGGGTCACATCACTCCTTGCCACCGGGTCCACACACACCACCTTTCACCAGGGGTCACACACACTACCTTGCCATCCGGATCACACACACCACTACACCCTTAGGGCCTGACAATGACACACCTCACACTAGGGTCACACACACCACCACATTGGCCAGTGGGTCCACACACACCTTACGCTAGGGGCACACACACCATTGCTACTCTAGGTCACACCTGAGCAACACCTTGCAAGTAGGTCACACACATACCACCTTGGTCGCACTGGGTTACTAATATCTTTAGCACTGTCACACACACTACCTTCCTTGTCACCACTCACACACTACTCTGCCATTATACACACTCTACCTTAAGTCTAGGGCCACACACCACTTCCTGGCACTAGGGGCACACATTACGCTGTTACTTTTTTACCAGGACTGCCACACACCACCCACACCTAGGGGTCACACATACCCACACTAGTTGCAACACACACTACCTACACTAGGGTCACACAAACCACCTTTACACCAGGGTGCCACACACACCACCCCATAGGGCCACACACTCACCCTGGCAGTTGAGGGCCACACACACTACCTTACACTTGGGCTTCTCACACACACACTGCTTTACACTAGGGCACACACACTACCTTACACTAGGGTCACAGGCAGGCTTGCCTTACACTAGGTCACACACTACCTTCACACTAGGGTCGCACCACATACCTTACACTAGGGTCACACACACATCCTTACACTAGGGTCACACACACTACCTTACACTAGGGTCACACACAACCTTACACTAGGGTCACACACACACACACACTCCACTTGGGTTCACACACACACTACCTTACACCAGGGTCCACACACACACTCACACCAGGGTCACACACACACACACACCACCTACACCAGGGTCACACACACACACCACCTTACACTAGGGGTCACACACACTACCTTACACACACCAGGGTCACCAACACACTACCCTACACTAGGGTCACACACACACTCCACACCTAGGGTCACACACACACCTCACCCACACTAGGGTCACACACACTACCCTACACTAGGGTCACACACACACCTTACACCAGGGTCACACACACACCACCTACACTAGGGTCACACACACATTACCTTTACAGGTCGCCCACACACACACACCATCTTACACTAGGTCACACACACACCACTTACCTTACACTAGGGTCACACACCACCTTTACACTAGGCTGCCACACAACTACCTTACACCTGGGGTCACACACACACACTACCTCACACTAGGGTGACACACACCATACACTAGGGTCACACACATTACCTTACACTAGGTCACACACCGCCCTTGGGTCACACACATTACCACCTTACACTAGGGTCACACACACTACCTTACACTAGGGTCACACACACCTTCTATACACTAGGGTCCACACTACCTTACACTAGGGTCACACACACTACCTTACACTAGGGTCACACACACTACCTTACACTAGGGTCACACACACACTACACACTAGGGTCACACACACATTTACACTAAGGTCACACACACTACCTCATAGGGGTCACACACACACACTACCTTACACTGGGTCACACACACACACTACCTTACACTAGGGTCACACACACACTACCTTACACTAGGGTCACACACACTACCTTACAGTGCCACACTACAGGGTCACACACACTACCTTACTCTAGGGTCACACATACTCCTTACACTACACTAGGGTCCCACACACCACCTTACACTGGGGCCACACACACACAATACCATTACACTAGGGTCACACACACAACCTTACACTAGTAGGGTGTCATACGGAGGCGAATTTTTTTTTGAGTTTGAAAAATCGGCCCATGGTATTAATGATGTAGTTCTATGTGCAGAATCATGTGATATCTTCAGATTTGGTTTTTATTTTTTGCTAGGTAAATGTTAACTTGATCTTATGAAAATTCAGTATTCCCTTTACCAACACCACTAAATAGCTTATTTAAGTAAAGTAAATGTATCAGGTTAATTTATTAGGATGAAAATGATCCAGAATAGTGAAACGATGAACTTGACACATTTATTAAATTTAATATTCCTTTAGAAAACAAATCATCTAATACAAAAACAGGTTTTACTACTACGAACCCGGTGTTGCTGCACCATAGAGAACATCTTTCTTGCTTCTGTTTCTACTCATCACCTCCTGCTGACTGGAGCTCGGATGTAGCCTTCCCTCCTCCTCTCTGGCTGCACACGTGACTGCTGGCTCGCTCACTTGCTGTACACAACGCTCTTCTCTGGGTGTGCAGGGGCCAGGCAGGGACCCAAATTCTGCAGAACCTGAGAGCCGTTGTGAGCCACCTAGAATGTGAGACTGGACCTATCTGCAGGTAAGCAAGTCTATCAGGCATGACACTTGGTTTGATGGCACTGCAAATCATGTAACCATAGTACTGGTCAGTACTCAGGTCGTCAATGACAGTATGTGCAAGCTCAACGAGTGGAGGGCCAACTGTGTGATTTTTCAAAGCTCGGATATATTTCTAACACCAGTGGCAGAGTCCAGCATCTTGCCGAGAGGACCAGACCATCTGTTGTTTGAAAGAGTCTTATCCATCCAGCTCCTGGATCAGATGTCTGAGTAGCAACTCGTTGGTGTGGAGGTCACAAACAATCCAGACCAGCTTCTCCCAATCTTCCGTTCTATCCACTGTGTTGCCCCCCTTGCCACCTCTGTTCGTGTTGGTGCTGTCCTCCAATGGCCTGCAGGGGTCTGGTCTACGTTCTCTCTCTGGGCCAGTTCACAATGTTATCTGCCACTATCTCAGTTGGTTTCCTGATGTCATCTTTCTCTGGAGTGAAATGCCACAAATACTTCCCTCTGGTTCACTGCAGCAGGGTAGTGTTCTCCTTCACCATGGCAGGGAACAACTTGTCAGAATCTCAACTTTCATGAACACTTTAGTGTCATCTCTTCTCCCCATCAAAGAACAAACAATTGATTCCATCTTATCCACTTATCAAACCCTCTTCTAGGTTACTGACAAGTTCTCTGAGCTCTCTGCTTTGTTATGATCTATCACCAGGTGAACATCATCAGGTGTTATCAAACCACCGTCAACCCAGGCAGCTGTTGCTTCTCTGCAGTTTCTCTGAGACCAGTGTGTGTCGCATGCTGGCCAGAGCTATCTTCAGATATCTTTCCTATTTCGAATCTTTATGCCTGAAGGTTTGGGATCATTATTTTCTGGGTTAGGGACAAAGTCACCATTCTCCTGGTCAGCACTCGGATTAGCCATGGGAAGTCATTAACTCTGAATCAGCTTGACTCCAATCATCGGCCTTTTTTACCTCACCCTGGCCTTCTCAAGTCTCTTTTTTTCCTCGGCAACTCTTCTCCTCTTTCGTCTCTCTGTGGCAGCCTGTCTCTTGGACCTGGAATATCTTACAGAAATCATGAGAGCCCCTATACTGCCAGTCTCTGTGCTTTGACAAATGCCAGTTCGATCACAGGAACTTCAGTTCACGCTTGCAAATACAGATGAAGCTCGGATTTACAGTCACGATCGCATCCAAACTCAGGACAGAGAACAATTGGGCACTTGCAAGTAATTATGTCAAATAACTGGTCCAGTTGCTTGGCAAAGCTGTCCTTAACTGCAGTTTTCCTCTCCCAAGAGAGATATCTCTTGCCTTTTCCCCAACTGGCTAGCAGTTCACTAATCTTCTTCTCTGACTTGTTATGACTGGAGGCTTGAACTGAGTGTTAGCCAGAGTGTACTGTGCCAAGACAGCTTTGGTCATATCACTGGCAATGTCTTTGTTTGTGTGTTCTTTGGTTCTTTTCACTGATTTGCCTGATTAAAACACTGTATCTCAAGCATCTCTCAATGTAGGCAACTCCGACTTCAGGAGCCTCTCCCAGACCCAAGATAGTGACTGAGATGTGATTTTGTTCCTCGTCCTGACACAAGCAGCCATCGCAAATATTATCAACTTATAAATGCATCAGAATCTGAAACAGAAAAAATATTGTTAGTTGGGTTGTTAAAGAATGAAGTCAGAAACGTTCACTATTTAATTGTAATGCACTAATGCAGCTGTATTGTTAGATTTTCGATAAATTTCACGCTAAAATTTACCTAGCAAAGGTTGCAAAATATTGAAACTGAAATTATTTTCTGTTTATATACACTAAAATCTACTAAAAAGTGATGGGCCATTAGTTTTAGCTGATCTTCCTCCTATGACACAACTTATTACACTAGAGTCACACTAGGGTCACACACACTACCCTACACCCACACACATACTGCACACCAGAGTCACACACACACTACCCACACCAGGGTCACACACACCCCACACCAGGGTCACACACACCACCCACAAGGGTCACACACACTACCCACCAGGGTCACACACACTACCTACACTAGGGTCACACATTACCTTACACCAGAGTCACACACACACCACCTTACACCTGGGGCCACACACACACTCCACACTAGGGTCACACACACACCACCCAACACTAGGGTCACACACACACTGCACACTAGGGTCACACACACACTACCTTACACCAGGGTCACACACACCACATGCACACACTAGGTCACACACACTACCTACACTAGGGTCACACACACCACCCCACCAGGTGCACACACACCACCACACCAGGGTCCACACACACCACCTTACACCAGGGCCACACACACACTCCTACACTAGGGTCACACACACACTACCCAACACCAGGGTCACACATCACACTGGTGCACACTCCACCGGGCCACACACCACCTTACACCTGGCACACCCACACCAGGGCCACACACACTACCTGCACCAGGGTCACACACACACTCCACACCAGAGTCACACATTCATTACCCAACACTAGTGTCACACACACACCACTCACACTAAGGTCACACACACTCACGTTACACTAGGGCCACACACACTACCTACACTAGGGCTACACACACCACCTACACCAGCCACACGCACCATCTTACACTAGGCACACACACTACTCTACACTAGGGTCACACACACCACCATACGCTAGGGTCACACACACTAACTTACACTAGGCCACACACACTACTTTCATTAGCCACACTCACTACCTAAACTAGGGCCACACACACCACCTACACTAGGGGCACACACCACTTCTCCCACTAGGGTCACACACACCACCTTACACTAGGATCACACACACACTACTCACATTAGGGTCACACACATACCCTACACTAGGCACACACACTACTTTACACTTAGGGCCCACACACACTACTTACATTAGGGGCCACACACTACTCATATTAGGGCCACACTCACTACCTAAACTAGAGCCACACACACTACTTACACTAGGGGCACACAATACCACTAGGGCCACACACTACCTTACACTTGTTACATACACTACCTTACACTAGGGCCACAAACAGTACTTACACTGTGGCCAACACACTGCTTTACCTTAGGGCCACACACACAACCCACACTGGGCCACACACACTACTTTGCTACTAGGGCACACACACACACATAATCCTCACACCTGGTTACACACACACCTTTACACTAGGGTCACACACTACTACCACACTAGGGTCACACACATTACCTTACACTAGGGTCGCACACATCACCTGACACTAGGGTCACACACACCACCCACACTGGGGCCACACACACCTTACACCAGAGTCTCACACATTACTCTACACTAGGGCCACACACACCACCATGCACTAGGCCACACACTCACTCATACTTGAGCCACACCACTACCTACAGTAGGGCCACACACACTACCTCACACTAGGGCCACACACACTACCCACACCTGGGCCACACACACCTAGTGTTACACTAGGGCCACACACACCACCTTGCCACTCATGGTCACACACACACACTCCACACTAGGGTCAAACACACACTACCTACACAAGGTTCACACACACCACCTACACTCAGGGTCACACACACTCCACACTAGGGTCACACACACCCCCACACTAGGGTCACACACACTACCTTACACGAGGGTCACACAAATTACCTTACAATAGGGTCACACACACACACACCTTACACCAGAGTCACACACATTACCTTACACTCAGGTCACACACACCACCTTCTACCTCATGCACACTCAGGGGTCATACACACTGCCTTGCACTAGGCCACAACATTACCCACACTCAGGTCACACACACTTACCTACACCAGCCACACATCATCCACCCAAAGGCCACATTACCTTACACTAGGGTCATACACACTGCCTACACTAGGGTCACACACACACTATCTTGCACTAGGGTCACACACACATTACTCACTAGGGTCACACACACTACCTTACACTAGGGTCACACAATCTACCTACACTAGGGTCACAAACACTACCTACACTAGGGTGACACACACACTACCTACTACACCAGGGTCACACACACACCCACACCAGGGTCACACACACACACTACCTACACCAGAGTGACACACACACACTCCACCAGGGTCACACACACACCACCACCAGGCCCACACACCACCCACACTGAGGGTCACACACACCTACACCAGGGGTCACACACCCCCTACACTAGGGTCACACACACACACCACCCACACCTAGGGTCACACCACCTACACTCAGGGTCACACACACTACCTACACCAGGGTCACACACACCACCTACACTAGGGTCACACACACCACCTTACACTAGGGTCACACACACTACCCACCAAGGTCACACACACCACCCACACTAGGTCACACACACACACCACCCACACCAGGGTCACACACACATTACCTTACACCAGGGTCACACACACCACTCTTACCTAGGTCACACATGCCACCTTACCACTAGGGTCACACACACACCTACACTAGGGTCACACACACACTATCTTGCACTAGGGTCACACACACACTTACACCAGGGGCCACACCTCACTCACCTACACTAGGGCTACACACACCACCTACACTCAGAGCTTCACACGCACTATCTACACTAGGTCACACACACTACCCACACTAGGGTCACACACACCAACATACGCTAGGGTCACACACACTACATTACACTACGGCCACACTACTTTACATTGTGGGCAACACTCACTACCTTAAACTAGGGCCAATACTACCCACACTCAGGGGGCACACACACCAATTCACTCTAGGGTCACACTCACTACCCACAATTAGGATCACACACACCACCCACACCTTGTGGGTCACACACACCCACCAGGGCCACACACACTACTTCTGCCATTAGCCACACACACACTACCTTACATTAGGGCCGCACACACTACCTTACATTAGGGCCACACTCACTACCTTAAACTAGAGCCACACACACTACCTTACACTAGGGGCACACACACTACCTTGCACTAGGGCCACACACACTACCTTACACTTGTGTTACATACACTACCTTACACTAGGGCCACAAACAGTACTTTACACTGTGGCCAAACACACTGCTTTACCCTAGGGCCACACACACTACCTTACACTTGGGCCACACACACTACTTTACACAAGGGCAACACACACACACACACTACCTTACACTAGGGTTACACACATTACCTTACACTAGGGTCACACACACTAACTTACACTAGGGTCACACACACTACCTTACACTAGGGTCGCACACATTACCTGACACTAGGGTCACACACACTACCTTACACTGGGGCCACACATATTAATTTACACTAGAGTCACACACATTACCTTACACTAGGGTCACACACATTACCTTACACTGGGGCCACACACATTACCTTACACTAAAGTCACACACATTACCTTACACTAGGGTCACACACACTACCTTACACTAGGGACACACACACTACCTTACACTGGGGCCACACACATTACCTTACACTAAAGTCACACACATTATCTTACACTAGGGTCACACACATTACCTTACACTGGGGCCACACATATTACCTTACACTAGAGTCACACACATTACCTTACACTAGGGTCACACACACAACCTTACACTAGGGTCACACACATTACCCAATAGGGTCACACACACACACTACCTTACACTAGAGTCACACACATTACCTTCACCAGGTCACACACACTACCTTACACCTACACCAGGGTCATCCACTCGCCTTACACCAGGGCCACAACATTACCCTACACTAGGGTCACACACACTACCTACACTAGGGTCACACACACATCCACACACCAGGTCACACACACACTTACACTAGGGTCATCACACTGCCTACACTAGGTCACACACACACTATCTGCACTAGGGTCACACACACATTACCTACACTAGGGTCACACACACTACCTACACTAGGGTCACACACACCATCTTACACTAGGGTCACAAACACTACCTACACTAGGGTGACACACACACTACCTACACTAGGGTCACACACAATACCTCACACTAGGTCACACACACACACTACCTACACTAGGTGACACACACACACCACACTAGGGTCACACACACACCTACACTCAGCTCCACACACTACCCACACTAGGGTCACACACACTTACCTTACACTAGGTCACACACACCACCTACACTAGGGTCACACACACACACTACCTTTTCACTCAGGGTCAGCACACACTACCTACACTAGGTCACACACACACTACCTTACCAGGGTCACACACACTACCTACACTAGGGTCACACACACACTACCTACACTCAGGGTCACACACATTACCTTCCACTCAAGGTCACACACCACCTACACCAAGGGTCACACACACACACTACCTACACTAGGTCACACACACATTACCTTACACTCAGGGTCACACACACTACCTACTCTTGGGTCACACATGCCACCTACACTAGGGTCACACACACATACCTACACTAGGGTCACACACACACACTATCTTCACTCAGGTCACACACACATTACCTTACACTAGGGTCACAACACACTACCTACACTAGGGTCACACACACACACTACCTACACTAGGTCACACACACTACCTACACTAGGGGTCACACACACTACTACACACTAGGGTCACAGCAATACGTAACTGAACGAAGTACAATAT
>NW_024730306.1:0-12057 GCF_018991925.1 Homarus americanus
CATAATATCTGGCCAGTATGGGGAGGATCATCGTGTCTCCGTTATAGGGTCGTGGAGTGGTGGTCCAGCAGGCGTCACGGAAGCGTTGTGTGTGGGGACACCTTAGGAGGTAGTGGACAAGTGCGGCTGTTGGGTCTTCTGCATAATGCACAAGAGCGTTGCTCAGGGGAAGCGGGGATACCAATCTCCCAAGCAAAGTCGTACCCAATGATGATACGGGCAGCAATCACGTCCCTTTTCCGCGACCCTTTCCCATAGACATACGAGAGGTCAGGAAGTTTACAGAGGACATCGTACCAGGTGGGCGGGGAGTCCAGGGGGATGGCTGCTTCCCGAGCTTCTCTCTGTTTGCGGCGAATTTGGGTCCTAAGCTGTAAAAGTGTTCGAGGAACAAAGTAGTCAGGTGTGGCCTTGTTGCAGCCAGTCGTGGCAAGGCCATCTGCTGCCTCATTCCCCAAGATACCGACATGAATGGGTATCCATAGGAATGTCACAGGACGGCCTGCCTTTGGATACGCCCCTAGTAACTACGCCATTAGCAACCACGCCACTAGCAACTACGCGTGTATTATAATTTTATATTTATTCTTTCATCCAGAGGTTTGCCACTGAGGGAATTAGTATAACTGAACATTCATAAATAGTAAATGAGGAACTCTGAGGTAGGTTATTATTGCACGGGGACGAAGCCATAATGTGGGGTGAAATGAAACCTAATCTAACCTCACCCCTGTCAATCAAACCAAGTGTGTATGTAGTGATGATGAATTGTCTTATAATAACTGGCGATCATTCAGCAGCATCAATCATCATCATTATTCATCATCACCATCATTATCATCATCATTCATTATTTATCATCATTCATCATCATCGTCGTCATCACATATATGCCATCATTATCATCATCATTCATTATTTATTATCATCGTCATCATCATCATTCATCATCATCAACACCATCATCATCTATCATCACACACACCACACATTACCACCCCTGAGTTCTCTCCCCCGTCCGCCTTGACTACCAGCAGTGTCAGTTGATACAAATTAGTGGTTATTTCGGTTCGTTTACGCCATTTTGTAATTTTCTCATAAAAATAAGTATATCGTATTATACCAAATAAAAATCTTTGTTTGGCATATACAAAAAATTCTGATTATCTACATGACATTACGTGTAATTTATTCAGAATGTATTCATCATGCAGAACCTCTACCTATGGGAATATGTCAACCTGTCATTTGTATCATTAGTTCTGAGTGGCTGGTCACCACTAAGGAAGCGCTGAATCTGTATCGAGAGTTCTGAGTGGCTGGGTACCACAAACGAAGCACTGAATCAGGAGTCGAGCTTGGAGCCACATTTCTCTGAACCATCTGTGATTTTTGTTGATCAGCTGAATAAAAAACGTTTCCCATTATTTCCTGCAGAAGAAACTCAGTTTTTCTGTTAGTGAGCATTTACATGTAATATCCGGTCCTTATCATTACAAGAGCGTCGGTTAGATAGAAGTTTCGATCGGGTGGTTCAGTGTTTGGGAGTCGAGCTCTCAGTTGTCACTTTGGAAGGTATCAGTACTTTCTTATGGTGTCAAATTAAGCAAAACAAATATGGCCACGCCAGCCATCCGATTAAGTGTTATTACTAAGGTTCGCAAGTGACGCTTTATATCATGTGCTTCAACACCACAAGAGCGTATGTTCGTACTGGAGATGGTTCAGTGTGTGGTGGAGATGTGGAAGAACTTTAGACCAGGGACAGCCAGACGTGGAGGGAGGGAGCCGGCCAGTAGTGAGACGGTCGAGGCGATTAGTGGATGTGTGACGGAAGTTAACGTTTACAAAATGCTCCTAAATTAATACATCCAGTTGTCAAGGATTATAAAATACAGACGCCATCATGTGTGTGTTGGTGTTGAAAAATATAAGGTATGTCGCTGTGTATATTTCCCTTACAACTTATTTCTCTCTCCAATCTACGTCAATTCGATAGCCCATTAATTATATAGAAATGTTGATGACTGGGACTTAATTATACTGAATGATCTTGACAGCTTCACTGGGGTAGAAATCCATTTCAACGTGATTTGGTTGTAGGAGTTTAAGGTTAGGTACCAGAACAAGGCGACCACCCACGCTGATTAATCCGACCTTCTCCCCTAGACCATTATCCAGTTTACCATTTATACGGAGTCCTTTAACACGGCTTTAGAGGATTATGAACATTAGATTAACACCTAATCGTGTCCATGATCAAACCTTATAAGTGGTTGTTCCCAGTCGGCGTAATAATGTCTCAACTGTGTACATTATGCCTTCAGTCTTCATTGGTGTATTCTTAAGTGTTCTAAGTGGTCTATGATTGTCGGGAACAAAATGTAAACAGCACTTTTAGGCTAAAACGTATGTAACAATATAAGTAACTAAGCACTCAGCGCAGCCAAACTCAGCTCGACATTGGCCACCACGTGAATATTAGGCACCCAATCAGATTTTACTTGTTATACACAGAAGTGCCACTTTTGGTGGTGTGTTAGGGTAGTTAATCTTCAGGTGATATAAGATGGGCTGCTGCTATATCTTCGTGATTTCATAATTTTATCTTGTTTAAACCAAACACGATTTATATGAACGTTTTAAATCCCAGTGTAAGAGGCGGTGTTACCTTGTTCACCTGACAGTCAAATATTGTAGCCAGGAACAATCAGATCCATCTTGAGTACATCAGTGGTCACTGTGGAGGAATGGTGGTGGTGGGGAAGTGTCTGTGGTGGTGGCGGCGGTGGGGAAGTGTTTATAGTGGTGGTGGTGGGGAAGTGTCTGTGGTGATGGTGGGGAAGTGTTTATAGTGGTGGTGGAGAAGTGTCTGGTGGTGGTGGGGAAGTGTCTGTGGTGGTGGTAGGTAACTCGCTTGTCAACCTCCAATCACCAGTGTAAAGGTAATATTTTCGACAAGTAGAATAATATACTTTTGGGGGAGCTACGATTTACCCAAAAGTACCAAAAAAGTATAGCAAATAAGAGTATAATCTTAACGAATATCTGTTATACATACACAAAACATATTTAATATTATTTTTAGTATAATTTTGTAGAAATAATTTTTAAGCTGAAATAATAAACAGCGAAATACTTTCAGTATTGGCGAACGCTAAATTTCAAAGAGTTCGTGAACAAGGGAGATAACTCAGATCCATCGTGATGCACTTCGCTAACCTAACCTAACCTAACGAAAAGTAAATCCTACGGCTACGTTAAATACCCCAAAGTAACAGAAACATCGGTAATTATATCTCCATTTTGGATAGGTGACTCTTTGGAATGTAGCGTTTTTCGCTGTTTATTATTTCATTATTTTGACTACATTTCAATGAAAACATTATTAATCAGGTTTTATTGATGTAAAACATATATTCGTTAAGATTTACCCTGATTTAATATACTTTTGGGTACTTTTGGGTAATTCGTTGTGCCGTACTTTTGTGTTATAAATTATTACAGTCAAGTGAAGCATAATGGTCAAATAAACAGTTTACTTTCCATTATCACCGTATTTACTGTGTTGGGAAAAAATATTTGTGACCTTCGCAAGATATTCACTGATATTTAGGGAAATGAAGAAGACAAATTAAAGAATATCACTATCAGAAAAGAGGATGTTCTAAAGAAGATAAATAAATTAAAGAAGACAAAATCCCCAGGTCCGGATGAAATTTTCCCTCGAGTTTTGAAAGAGTGTAAGGAACAGATTAGCGGACCCCTCGTAAATTTATTTACAAAATCATTAGACACGGGAATTGTGCCAGACTTGTGGAAACAGGCAAATGTAGTACCCATATTCAAAAAGGGTGACAGAACATTAGCGTCAAATTACCGGTCGATTAGTTTGACGTCAGTAGTGGGGAAATTTCTTGAATCAATTATAGCAAATAACATCCGATCGCATTTAGAGAACAAAAATTAATCTACGATTCTCAACAAGGGTTTACAAAGGGAAAATCTTCTCTAAAAATCAGCTGACTTTTTTTTTTAGGAAAGTCTTCGAAGTAGTAGATAATGACGAAAATTACGATGTTATTTACTTAGACTTTAGCAAAGCGTTTGACAGAGTACCGCATCAGAGGCTTCTGAGAAAAGTTAAGGCTCATGGTATCGAGGGGAAAGTTTTAAATTGAATAAAATCAGAGCTTACCGATAGAACATAGAGGGTCAGCGTAGATGGTGTTAAATCTGAGTGGGGCTGTGTAACCAGTGGGGTTCCCCAGGGGTCAGTACTGGGCCTACTCTTCTCCATAATCTACATAAACGATCTAGATACTAGGATCAGCAGTGACATAAGTAAGTTTGCGGATGACACCAAAATAGGGCGGCAGAATAATTCGGGGAAGGATGCAAATGCACTACAGGAGGATTTAAATAAACTGCAGGAGTGGTCAGTAAAATGGCAAATGAATATCAACACCAACAAGTGCAACGTACTTAATATTGGAAGAACAAATGCTGTCAATATATACAGCCTTAACAACATCAACCTAGAGAAGTCGACTTGTGAAAGAGGCTTAAGGGTACTTGTAAGCACGGACCTACGGCTTAGAAAACAGTGCGTTGATGTTCGAATTAAGGCAAACAGAGTATTAGGTTTTATATCAAGAAGTGTAAGTAATAAGAGTGTAGAGGTCTTATTGCAACTATATCTTGTGCTAGTCGGGCTGCACCTCCATTATGCGGTTCAGTTCTAGTGCCCTTATTATAGAATGGATATCAATTCACTGAAGTCGGTGCAGAGAAGAATGACGAAAATGATTCCGGGACGTAGAAACCTTTCATATCAAGATAGGTTAAATAAACTAAAATTGCATTCCCTACAAAGACGAAGAGTGCGGGGAGATAAGATAGAAGTATTTAAGTGGGTGAAAGGAATCAATAAAGGAGATATAGATAAAGCTCTTATAGTATCCGAGCAAGATAGGACTTGTAACTGTGGTTGAAGTTGGATGGTTAGGTTTAGAGAAATAAGGAAGGAACTGGTTCACAAGTAAAGACGTTGTTGACAGATCCTTTCCTGCTCGGATATTATAAGAACTTTATCTATATCTCCTCTATTGATTCCTTTCACCCACTTAAATACTTCACCATCACCACAATCACTTAAAAATCACCAAAATCACTTCGCCACAATCGCTTCACCACCATCACCACAATCATTTCACCATCACCACAATCTTCATCATCACCAAAATCACTACACTATCACCACAATCACTTCAATTGTGTCTTATATAAACTAACCCACATTATAGAAATATTGCCCAGGCGTTTAGTATCTTAACCGTGGCTCATAGGCTAGTTACCGTGGGTGATGTAATTATATAAACAATGTTTGTAGCCCACATTAATATAAGTATTACGGTCTGTCTGATGGGCTAATACATTATTATAATGTACCATCCATATTTATCATTTTTTTAAGTTGTTGTTCAGGTTTTAATCACCAGTAATTAGATATTTATAATAACGTAGATATGAGGATAAATATTGAAAAATACGAGGGTGGAAATCACATTTACTATTAATATTTACCAAAACAGGTCATACAGAATATATATCAATAGCCTGTCCAATGGCCTCCCTTTTATATCGCCCCCTGGAGCCTTCTTGGGACTGAGACACAAGGTTATATACAGTAGGTGGTTGGTTACTCACAAACTGCTCACACTCGTCATGGGTGTGTAGGAGGAGTCGGGACCAGTGTTTAACTTGTCTTCAGATTCCCACGCGTTCATTATCTAGGTCCAAATGGTCTCTATAGGGTTGAGGTCTGGGTAGCACTCACAAACAGTCATAGTTAATGGCTCTATATAATATTATATTTGTTATATTAAATGTTTCAATAAAAATACGACATTATTATTCTATTGGGTAAAGGAAAAGTTGTATTGTTTAACTGAAAGAAACTTATTGAAAATGGACCTGGAGATTTAGATGGCCAGTCCAAAAGGTCAGTTTCATTCGACCTTTCCTCTGACGACCGCTTCGTCTCTCGTGCCGTGTGAACAGGGCAGTTACCAAGGATGTGAACAATATTCATCAAACATAATTTGTTAACACTTATATCATGAATTGGCGCCTTCATATAGGTGAAAATGCGTGACTTAGAAAAATAAAATAGGCGAGTGTGGAGGCACGGATGGTGGGCAGCCTCCAGCAGCTCGAGGCAAACGTCAGAGATGATGATGGGGAATGTAAACTGTTGTACACTGAAGAGGAAAAATAAGAGATAACTGTATTATATACGGATGGAAAAAGAAAAAAAAATGGGTATTGAGGGAAAGGTGTTTGTTGATTAAGTAACCCAAATTAAGGAGCACATTTCAGTATTAATAGTATGGATAGATCTACGTAGTATTAGTTAAGGGCTGCAAATTGGTGCCATATTTTACTGTAATAATACAAGACTAATACCATATGATGGAGTTTGATAAACTTTATATAGGAGACTCTTTTCTAGACTATTACAAATTCTAAATTGCAATTTAAAATATGTATGCCCCTTTTTGACCCGATCTAATGTTGACACTGGTGTATATACTATTCAACACAGTATGGTGGCTCACTGGCAAGGTACCTGTTGTGGATGATGGAGGCCTCTGGTTCGACTGCCAGATGGACTGAAGTCGTGTTGAAATGGACGAGGCAGAGACAGGATTTTGAATGGTTCGTAAGTAAAATTTATGGTTTACCAGTGATGTTGGGGCTGGTGCAATGGAATTACTCTACTATAGAGAAAGAAGCTGTGGCTCTACTTATGGCACTGGCAAAGTTTAACATATATCTTGGCAACACCTACCAGAGAATTGTAGTTTACAGTGACCCTAATTTATTACAGCTCAGAAGTCGAATGAAAAACAAGAATCAGAGACTTAATAGATGGTGATTAACTCTGCAGAGAAGGACTTGCTATGTTGTTTCGGAGTGAGAGAAGGACTTGGTATGTTGTGTAGGAGTGAGGGATGGACTTGGTATGTTGTGTAGGAGTGAGGGATGGACTTGGTATGTTGTGTAGGAGTGAGGGATGGACTTGGTATGTTGTGTAGAAGTGAGGGATGCACTTGGTATGTTGTGTAGGAGTGAGGGACGGACTCGGTATGTTGTGTAGGAGTGAGAGAATTTCGTTGCAAATGCTCCATCTCATTCACCAGACTGAAAATAAAACACAAGTGTTTTATCTTTGGGGAGGGAGTTTTATAAGGCACTGAATATATTTGATTGAGAGGTAATTACACTGCTTCTTCAGTAGGTAGGACTATATTTTATATATGTTCCTGTATGTAAACATTGTCTAGTATGTTATATATATATATATATATTATACACATATATATATATATATATATATATATATATATATATATATATATATATATATATATATATATATATATAAATAAGTATGTAATAAGTAAGTCAGCTTAACGTTGTGCATTTGTTAGGTTCGGGCTTGGGATAATTTGGGCTGTGGGCATCTGTAATATACTTAAATTGTTCTTTTACTTGACCTTTGTTTGTGGTCTCTTAACTTTATAATGCTAAGTTATGCATTTCATGGTTCATCTTCAACATGATACCTATATTTTGAGTTAATCTGAGGGTTATTATTGAGAACCTGGTGGAGATAATATAAGAGTCATTATAGTGTTTACCCTGCTTGTTGTTGTGACCACTCTTGTGACTTGACTAGTGGTAAATTCTTGATAAAGAGGAGTGCTGGCATAACAGTATGAAGAAAGAGTGAATTTATTTCTTGTCGCCCTGCACTATATACAAAAAAAAACTATTTTTGGTTAATAAAATTTTAATTTCACAGGTATTAACAGAAAATACTACTCCAGGGAGGATGAGGACCATAACTTGGTGTACAGATGACGAGGCAACATCAAGATGGACAAGAGAAACGATCAAGAGTACAGTAAAGGATGAACATTCTCTAAATAACTTAGTCTACCAAACATGTCAGGAAGTTGTATTGTATATATGTAAGTGTTGGTTAAATACGTCCACATAAATACTAAAAACAGATTATAAAACAGTGTGTTGAAATCTTATCTACTGACTACTGTAGAGATACTGTAGCACTGTAGGAGTGAGGAAAGAACAAGCAATATTATGTAAGAGTGAGGGAAGGACATGTGGAGGAGTGAAGGAAGGTTATGCGGTGTTGTGTAGGAGTGAGGGAAGGACTTGTAGTATTGTGTAGGCGTGAGGTATGGACTTGGTATGTTGTGTAGGAGTGAAGGAAGGACTTGTAGGATTGTGTAGGGGTGAGGGAAGGACTTGTAGTATTGTGTAGGGGTGAGGGAAGGACTTGTAGTATTGTTTAGAAGTGAGGGAAGGACTTGTGGTGTTCTATATGAGTGAGGTAATGACTTGTAGTGTTGTGTTGAAGTGAGGGAAGGACTTGTTGTGTAGGAGTGAGGGAAGGAGTTGCAGGGTTGTGTAGCAGAGAGAAAAGGACTTGTAGTGTGGTGTATGAGTGAGGGAAGGACTTGTAGTGTTATGTAGGAGTGAGGGAATTACTTGCAGGGTTGTGTAGGAGTGAGGGAAGGACTTGTAGTGTATTGTATGAGTGAGGGAAGGACTTGTAGTGTTGTGTAGGAGTGAGGGAAGGACTTGTAATGTGGTGTATGAGTGAGGAAAGGACTTGTAGTGTTGTGTAGGAGTGAGGGAATTACTTGCAGGGTTGTGTAGGAGAGAGAAAAGGACTTGTAGTGTGGTGTATGAGTGAGGGAAGGACTTGTAGTGTTGTGTAGGATTGAGGGACGGACTTGTAGTGTGGTGTATGAGTGAGGGAAGGATTTGTAGTGTTGTGTAGGTGTGTGGGAAGGTCTTGTAGTGTTGTGTTTTAGTGAGGGAAGGACTTGTAGTGTTGTGTAGGATTGAGGGAAGGACTTGTAGTGTGGTGTATGAGTGAGGGAAGGACTTGTAGTGTGGTGTATGAGTGAGGGAAGGACTTGTAGTGTGGTGTATGAGTGAGGGAAGGACTTGTAGTGCGGTGTAGGAGTGAGGGAAGGACTTTTAGTGTGGTATAGGAGTGAGGGAAGGACTTGTAGTGTGGTTTAGGGGTGAGGGAAGGACTTGTAGTGTTGTGTATGAGTGAGGGAAGGACTTGTATAGGAGTGACCATATAGACTTGTGGCGTTGCGAACCTTATAACTTCTAATACACTGTTGTAATCTTTTATGTGGATTTGTAAATAGACAGTCAGGAAGTATTTTGTTCAACTTAATTATTTTGGACTTTAGTTTCATCTTCATTTGCAAAACAAACTATTTTATTCTTCCTTGCAGTGAAATACATGATGTTAGTTCATGATATTACTGTAAAATTAAGTAATTATTACAGCTTTACAACTTACTTGTAACCAATGAGCATTTCCTATGAGCAACTTTTGAAATTGAAAAAAAAATGGTATTTGTTGGAAATGTTCTGAGTCAGTATGTCACTCCTAGGGGCTATGGGAGGCCCCCAGGGCTTATATGCCGCCGCCACGAAATGTTTAGCTAATTAGGGCTGTGTGATGACCATAGGTGGTTGTATAATGAATTTAATGACTATGTAAGGTTGTCAGGGGTAGTGCGATCCAACCAGAGGCTGTTTGTGGCTATATTGTGAATATCAACTTGGAGATGTGTGAGGCTCTTAGAGAGCTACTGTACTTGTGACTGAGAGGGTTAATTGATGCTCCTAATGTCTGTGTACAGAAAAAGATGAATATATCCTAAATAAGTCAGTCTACCCGACATGACAGGAAGTTGTATTTTGTATAATATTTACTGTTGGTTCGACAAGTCCTTATAAATGCTAAAATAGATTATAACGGCGTATTGAAAGTTTATCTACTGATTACTGTAGGACTGAGGGAAGGACTTCAGTATTGTGTAGTATTGAGGGAAGGACTTGTAGTGTTGTGTAGGACCTAGGGAAGGACATGTAGTGATGTTCGTAAATGAGGGAAGGACTTGCTGACCTAATGAATGAGAGGAGGACTTACTGACCTAATTAGTGAAAGGAGGACTTACTGACCTACTGAGGAGTGAGAGGAGGATTTGCAGTGTTTTATAGGAGTGAGGGAAGGACTCACTGTGATGTGTAGAAGTGAGTGAAGGACTCGCTGTGATGTGTAGGAGTGAGGGAAGGACTCACTTTTGATGTGTAGGAGTGAGTGAAGGTCTCGCTGTGATGTGTAGGAGTGAGTGAAGGTCTCGCTGTGATGTGTAGGTGTGAGGGAAGGACTCACTTTTGATGTGTAGGAGTGAGTGAAAGTCTCGCTGTGATGTGTAGGAGTGAGGGAAGGACTCGCTTTGATGTGTAGGAGTGAGGGAAGGACTCACTGAGGTGTAGGAGTGAGGGAAGGACTCACTGTGATGTGTAGGAGTGAGGGGAGGACTCCCTGTGAGGTGTAGGGATGAGGGAAGGACTCACTGTGAAGTGTAGGAGTGAGGGAAGGACTGACTGAGGTGTAGGAGTGAGGGAAGGACTGACTGTGAGGTGTAAAGTGAAGGGCTTCTGTCTCACCAATGAGGCAGACTACTGGTGATGACGTCATTGCTCTTGTGGTCTGTTCCACCATTGACGTAGACTACTAGTGGTGACGTCACTGCTGTGGTCCACCTATGGAATGCCTAAGGTGACTTCAGCTCACTTAAAATGCAGAGAACTTGTGACATAATATTCCAAGCAAGTTGTAATGATTTAATAAGACCTGAAAATTACAGTAAATTCTTGAAGTAGCATCTTTTAATCCAGTGCCAACAAGAGCAAAATACTTCGTTATACAAGTGGAAATAAATCTGAAGTACAAAATAAGTCAACAATGTCATAACATTGTTGAAGTTACGGTATTTTGTACAGTAGTTTCATCTTCATTTGTATAACACAATGTTTTACTCTAGTTGGCACAGCACTGAAATATAAGATGCCAGTTTAAAAATTTACCTTAATTATGAGTTATATATTTATTACGTGTTCACAACTTACTTTGTAACCAATGAATCTTTCCTCTGGACAAACTTTTGTAATTGTATTTTGTTTTTCAAATGTTATACATATTAGAAATTAATTACAAGGCAGTGTATGTTCAAGGGGATAAGTGATGTTTGTGGCAACTTGTGGATGTGTGAGGCTATTAAGAGCCATCTGTGTCTCTGAGGAGGCTGATTGATTCTCCCCTAAGATCTACATGATGCTTCTAGGGGGCTTATAAGTAGCTAGTTGTGTACAGTAAATAAGGGCTACGAGATGACACTAAAGGCTGTCTGTCACTGCTGGGGACAGTGAAGCTGCCAAGGGCTGGGTGCCGAGGCTTGTCTGAGCCCCTTACTCATGAGATAGGCGAGACACGTCGACCAAGGTAAACTGGTAGCCGTGCATGGTCTAGGTTGCGTCGCCTTTATGGGACCCTGTGTGCACAGATTGTAGTACCATAAGGGCAACCTAACCTAGCAGTAACCTGGTGTCAATCATTGCAATACCTATTTGTATATTAACTTAATGTGTCGTATAAATAAAAAAAAATACCCTTTTCTTTCTTTATAATAATCCTAATAAAAAAGTTGGAAACAAAAGGGTTCCAAAGACAAAAATGAAAAGAGCCAATAATTATACTTTCCCGAAAAGTAGAAAATCTACGTCACCGAAAAGGAGATGCTTACGATCTTTTGAAAATTAGAAAAATCGTAAGTTATTTTTTTTCTCTTAAGTTCCAACTTACGACAATTAAAAAGAGCGTAAATTCGGATTCTCAACAGATCGTAAGTATCTACGTTTCGGGAAAGTAGATTATCGACTTTTCTGGGAAGTATATTATCGAATTTTGGGGAAATATTACCTAATTTTGCGAAGTAGATTATCATAGAAAACGGGAAATTTGTATCATAGAAAATGGGAAATATCTACTTTCCGGGAAAGTTGGTTATCTACTTTCCCGAAAAGTAGATTTTTTTCTACTTTTCGGGAAAGTAGATTATCGACTTTTCTGGGAAGTAAATTATCGAA
>NW_024730307.1:0-14681 GCF_018991925.1 Homarus americanus
GCATCATTGATAAGCATAAGGAAGCATAGCGGTCCCATCTTGATGCCTTGGGGGACACCACAGGTGAGTGACTGAAAAGTGGAGACAGCCCCTCGGAAGCGTACGGCTTGGCGTCGGTCACTAAGGAAGTCTGTAGGCCATGGTATAAGACTTCTTCAAAACCCGAGGTCGATAGCTTTGTTGATGATTGAATTGTGGTCGACTCGGTCAGATGCTTTGATGAAGTCAATGAAGGCGACAGCTACAGACGTTTTTCGTTTTTCCAGATGGCGGTATATGTAGTCGAGAAAGCTGACAAGACAGTGAGTGGTGGAGGAAGTTTTCATATTACCAAATTGCTGAGGATCTATGGCGCCTGCAATATCAGCATAAGCCCAGTCAAACACGAAACGTTCACAGATTAAGCTGGGTATTTGGGGTGATGTCAATGGGTCGTAGCTCATTTGAGGATTGTGGACTGGTTGACTTGGGCACTGGTGACACAGATGAAGTCTTCCAATCAGCTGGGCATCTTGCTTGGCTGAGGGAAGCATTGATGATGGAGCAGAGGGGTTTAGCTAGTTCCGGGGAGAATTCCTTGTAGAGTTTCATTGGTAAGTCAATGGGGTTGGTGGAGCTCTTTAACTTCAGTTTGTCCAGACGTTTTGCTACTTCAAATTCTTCTTCTAAGTCAGTGGGAAAGGGGGCTGGCCGGTAAGCAGGAAGACTGGTTGTGTCAAGCCGAGGGAGCGTCTAGCATATAGTTGCGAAATGGTTGTTTGATTGCTCAGCAGCGTCAACATTAGAGAGATGGCTAAGGAAGGGGAGGGGGTGTGTCTTATTATTTAGTCCACAGAGTTCTTTAAGCTTACAATACCACTGACTGATGTTGGTCTGCTTCAGGTGTTGCAACTTGGTTGAGTAGTAAGACTTCTTTGCAGTGCGTTTTTCGCGGATGACTTGGTTGCAAAGGGACCTGTAGCGGTTGTGGTCATTGAGTAAAAGGCGCTGTCTCTCTGTTGCATAAGTCTTTTGATCCGAGGTGTGATCCAGGGCAAGTCATCTGGGTGTGATCAGACGGACTTCTCGAAGAAGAAGTGGTGGTGTTGATATAATTTATCCATTTGGTGTCCACGTCATCCACACTAAATACTTCAGTCCAGGGATGGTGAATTATCCGCTACCCGAAGAGATGCACTGCAGTCAGTAATCGGCCTGTCGGTCTTCATGTAGGGTCTCTGTACTTGGCTGGTAGTGGGAGCTGGAGACCAGAACACTGATAGGTGTGTGCTACATCCGATAGGAGGCATTGGTTGAGGTGGTTGGTACTGGTCTGCTAAGTCAGTTAAGATAAGGTCAAGGACATTTCGACCGTGTGTGGGGAAGTTCACAACTTGTGATAGTGATAGCTGGTCCTGGATGTCAGTGGTGTCAATTTCGTTATAATCCCCGCATAATACTAACTTGGCACATGGGTACCTAACTGTGAGGTGGGTTGACGTGGTAATGAGGTGATTGATAAGAGTGTATCTGGTGGGTGAGCGAGGCGGATGGTATGACACGCAGGTTATGATATGCAGTGTGGCGTGGGTGAGCCCGTGGCACGACCCGTACCCATAATGCCTACACATTTGCTGGGACTTGAACATCCAGGCGTGACGGGCCTAGGTCATCTTGACAGAAGAGGGCAACGCCCCCTCCACGTCTATGTGAACGAAGGTGATGAAAGAGTTGCTATCCCTCAATGTGGCAGGTTTACCAAGCTTCACATATGGCAACGACGTTGGCAGCGACTGATCGGACTGTAGTTGTCAGTTCGTCAAATTTATTAGCTAAGGAATTGACGTTGGAGAGTAGTAGAGACTTAGATCATACTATTTTCGTGGAACTTCAGTGTAATGGTACGGTCTGTCATGGATGGGTTTCTCTGGTTTCCTAGCGGAGGTTATGGTCCTAATGGGCTTTTTGTTTATGACGCCCCTGTCTACGACTGCGCGCATGGAATATGTTCAGTGACTGAGTCGCGCGATAACTCTGCCATCAGGATAACAGTGTGTGTGTGTGTGTGTGTGTGTGTCTTAAGTGCTCGCTAAACATTTTTGACTATTTTAGTTACCATCACCGCGCTAATTTGTACCAATAAAAATGACGTCCATGAATTAATTGTATATATATATATATATATATATATATATATATATATATATATATATATATATATATATATATATATATATATATATATATATATATATATTACGTGCAAATTCCACTTTGCTGGGGTAAAAAATGACTGCGATATCTTCCGGACGAACAAAAAAGAAACCAAACCGAACAACCACTGGGGACGGAGTGGGTGAACACGCACACAAGAGCACCATCAATGACGGGTTTTATCCCGATTCAACATGAACCCGACCTTTTGAATGGTTTATGACAAGTTTAAAACACAATTTTAAATCAAGGAGCTTCAATGGTAAGCGGCACCGCTCATAACACCTAAGTGAACTCAAAATGTGTCAAGTTATATTCCCATAAAATGTGAAAAGACATTATGAAAGGAAGGGTGAGCTACTAAACGGCTATAAAGTACCTGGCTAATAGACGCATCTTACTACTCCTTACAGAACTAGATGTTTACAGCTATGGACGGTACCTGTCTCCTGCCAGGCGACAAAAGCATTAATACACGTCTAACCTTCACATATAGCAGCTAAAGGATTTTTTAATATCTCTTCATACTTCCTTTATTTCTCTGCTCTATCATAAAATGGCATATAATTCCTAATAGAAACGCGAGGTTTTCTGGTCGGATATCAGAGCTACTTTAGTAGTGAGACTTGTCAGTTTCAAATGAATTCTTTATATAACAAGCGTTCACCACTACCATGAGTATTACTATTACTTTACTGACGATCTATTTCTTTAAAAGTAGAGAAAATCCATAAGTCAAGACAATAATATGACAGCTTTCAATGAACTATTACCGACCGCTGTATCAACTCGCAACTTTACTCCACCCACCCTCACCTACAACCTCAACCTTATACACTCACAAGAACCTCACCCTTACACCCTCGCCACACCTACCTATAAACCCACATCACCGAGATCCATTCACACCCTCCCCATACATACTGTGGTGTAATGGTCAGCAAGCTCGCCTCTCAAGTGAGTGGAGCTGTGTTCCATCAGTAATTGGAAACCTGGAATAATGGTAAGCCATTGCAGTTGGCGAGTTACACGGTCTTCTTAAATTATTCCTAGACACTGGGTCATACCGCTCGTTAACTCGGGGTGTGGATGTTGTGTTGGCGACAGAATCTACACCCTACACAAATACACCCCTAAGGTGACTAAAACACCCCAAAGGTGACAAATACACCCCTTAGGTGACAAATACACCCCTAAGGTGACAAATACACCCCTTAGGTGACAAATACACCCCTAAGGTGACTAAAACACCCCAAAGGTGACAAATACACCCCTTAGGTGACAAATACACCCCTTAGGTGACAAATACACCCCTTAGGTGACAAATACACCCCTAAGGTGACAAATACACCCCTAAGGTGACAAATACACCCCTAAAGTAACGAATACACCCCTAAGGTGACAAATACACCCCTTAGGTGACAAATACACCCCTAAGGTGACAAATACACCCCTAAAGTAACAAATACACCCCTAAGGTGACAAATACACCCCTTAGGTGACAAATACACCCCTTAGGTGACAAATGCACCCCTTAGGTGACAAATACACCCCTTAGGTGACAAATACACCCCTTAGGTGACAAATACACCCCTAAGGTGACAAATACACCCCTAAGGTGACAAATACACCCCTAAAGTAACAAATACACCCCTAAGGTGACAAATACACCCCTTAGGTGACAAATACACCCCTTAGGTGACAAATACACCCCTAAAGTAACAAATACACCCCTAAGGTGACAAATACACCCCTTAGGTGACAAATACACCCCTAAAGTAACAAATACACCCCTAAAGTAACAAATACACCCCTAAGGTGACACATACACCCCTTAGGTGACAACTACACCCCTAAGGTGACACATACACCCCTTAGGTGACAACTACACCCCTAAGGTGACCCTATGGCCGGCCATTCCCGAGCACGAGGGGTAACCATTACATACACCTTTCCCACATACAAACGCTCTTACATCTACCTACACACACGCACGCACATAAATATTATTGCTACCATTTACACATTGCTATGTTATGCCTTTCAAATGTTCAAATAAATCAAATAAATTATCAAATTTATAAGTCAGGCTGGAGAATTAATGCTGCTGAATAATGTAGTTAAACGTATATCATATCGCCCTCACAACCCCAGCCTTTCCCTATCTCCCAGGACCCCACTTGCCACCCTCCCAAAATCTCCCCTTTGGGCATGTGTCATTACTGCCTTGATTAGCCGGCAACGGGCATATTCTCCACTCTGGAAATAGTTTGTACTGAAAATTAATTTAAATCCTATGAATTTATCTTCAGTTTGTGCATGGCATCATATCATCAATGAACAAAAAGAGAATTGTCAACTATACGTAATTACATAAAATGGTTCAAATGAGAAGAAATACAAAAAAATTAACGAGTGATTCTGACATATAAAGAGCAATGAGGATATATCCTTCAAAAACATCGTGGGCCAAGTTTAGAAGTGAAGACACGGGTATACTTACTTTTACTTTTTACTTTTATCCTCTTCGCCACTGATCGGCTTGTTAGCCGCTTGGGCGATCGGTCACGACTCTTTTCCTTTATATTCTTCACCAAAAGGTCGGCTCGCTAGCCGCCCGGGCGATCGGTCACGTCTCTGTCACGCACTGTTGGCAAATACTGGGCATGCACCGGCTCCTGAATGTACCTGAACCCGCTCCAGTGTTGGTCAAGTCTTCTCTTGAAAGAGCTCACACTCGGTGCCGTCACAACACTTTCTGGTAGATTGTTCCAAGAGTTTACAACCCTCACTCCGAAAAAGTTTGCCCTCACGGTTTTCCGGACTTGCGGCTTCTTCAATCTTGAGCTGTGACCCCTTGTGGGGCGAGCGTCCGCCAGCTCCAAGTAAGGACACTCAACTGAGTAGTGCCCCCTGAGATGCTTATAAACCTCAACTAGGTCCCCCCTTGCCCGTCTGTAGTATAAGCTAGGCAAGTTCAGGCGCTCCAATCTCGCAGGGTAGCTGAGATGCCGAAGTGCAGGCACCAGCTTGGTGGCCCTCCTTTGAACATTTTCAACCAACTGACAGTCCCTAGCATATCTCGGGGACCAGATGGGGTGACAGTACTCCAGATGGGGAAGCACTTCACTCCTGAAGATCGTCACGAGGGACGGACCGTCTAGATATCTGAACGACCTTCTTATAAGACCCAATAATTTATTTGCCTGATTTACCTTCTTCTCACAATGGCCCGAGAACTTCAGCTCATTGTCAACATACACACCTAGGTCCTTCTCACACACAGTCTCAACTAGTACATTTTCTTCATCCCGTTGGGACATATGGTACGCCTCCTTACCGTTGGTACGCCCCAGGTGCATCCTCTTACACTTCGTGACATTGAATCTCAGCAGCCATTCCTTCGACCATTCCTGGAGCCCACAGAGGTCCTTCTGCAGCTCTTCACAGTCCGCTTGGTTCTTAATTTCCCGAAATAACTTGGCGTCATCGGCAAACATTTGTATGGAGGAGTGTACAACGTCAGGCATATCATTTATGAAACAAACAAACAACAGCGGGCCCAATACACTACCCTGCGGTACCCCACTTGTTACAGGTACAGATGACGATTTCGTGCCATTAATCACCACACATTGCTTGCGGTCATGTAGAAAGTCTTCTATCCACGCTAGGACATTTCCCCGAATTCCGTACCCTTCCAGTTTGATTTTCAGCCTTTCGTGGGGTACACTGTCGAAAGCCTTGGCAAAATCTAGGTAAATATTGTCGATATTACCACCCCGTTCTAGAATATGGGTCCAAATATCCAATACCTTGAGCAATTGTGTCAAACAAGAGCGCCCCGGCATAAAACCGTGTTGGCAATCTTTTACAAGGTTGTTTCGTAGTAGATGTTCCATCGCTGCATCTCTGATAATACTCTCAAGTACTTTACATATTATGCTGGTCAGGCTCACCGGTCTATAGTTGTTCGTGGAGTGCCTATCGCCCTTCTTGAAGATAGGACTCACATAAGCCACTTTCCATTCACTGGGGACCATTTGTTCATCCAGGCATTTACAAAACAGAATCTTCAGGGGCTCTGCAAGCTCGTTGCACAGCTCCCTTAGCACTCTAGGATGCACCATGTCAGGTCCAGGACTCTTATGGACCTTTAGCCTGGACAGTTTATTTCTAATACCCTCTTCTGTGAACACAATGTGGGTCAGTGCTGTGTCGAACCGTCTGTCCTCAAACGCAGGAAGGTTAGTTGCATCCTCTCTTGTGAACACTGAGGAAAAGAAGCTGTTCAATGCCTCAGCTTTATCCTGGTCAGAATCTGCGTAACTACCATCTTCAAGCCTCAGGTCTGATACTCCTACTCGCGTTTTCAATTTCGACTTTGCATAGCGGTAAAACGCCTTTGGGTTTGACTTGACCTCGCGTGCAACCAGCCTTTGGAACTCCTTTTCAGCCCTCCTACACTCTATCTTTGCTTGGTTTCTGGCTCTTGCATACATCCTCCTGTCTTGCTCATCGTTTGACCCAACCCACGTCTTGAATTTCTGGGTTTTCTTCTTAATTTTGTCGACCGCCGCATGGTTCATGTGTAGGGATCCCCTCGTATTCCTAGAAGCACTGGGTTTGGTCTTGGGTATATATTTATCGATCAAATGGGTCATTTTACTAGTTATGATATTCAGCGTAGTGTCTGCGTTCTTGTACCTTAATAAGTCAGGCCAGTTGATACCCCTCATCTCTTCCCTCATCCCATTGTAATTTCCCTTGTAATATTTGCACCTTGGCCTGGCCTTATCTTGAACTAGGTAACAGTTAAATCTGAATGACAACACTGTATGGTGACTGGTGCCAACTGGGGCAAGGTGTTCCAGTTTGGCCACCATACCCTCCTCGTTTGTTATGATGAGGTCAAGTGGCTTGGGTGTTTGTTCCCCTCTGTAATGTGTCGGGTCTCTCACATGTTGGAACAGAAAATTATCTCTCAGAGTTTCTACAAAAAGAGTAGCAGGATTATTCAAGTCATTCGGGGTTGACTCGTTTCTCCAGTCGATGTCGCCATAGTTAAAGTCCCCCATGATAAGGAGGTGGCTGGGGTTGAGCATCGCCGCATTGTTTATTAAGGTTCTTAAGTTCCTTTGATTTAGTGGGCCACAGTTCGGGGATCTGTAGATACACCCGACGATAAGTAAGTCCCCTCCCTTTAATTTAATTTTACACCACTTGGACTCTTCAAAGACATCCTCTCCCTGTACCCTCGCCTGGCTGGCTCTAAGGTCTTGCCTAGCGTAGATAACCACACCCCTCCTGCAGGATTCTTGAGTTAGGTTCGTAAATGAGTCATATCCAGCAATACTGAACTCACATTCCTCTGGGTCGATTCTCCTGTTCTTGTACAACAGTTCTACAACTCCTACAATATCTGGTTGGTGTACTCTTAGTAGTGTTTCAAACTCCTCCCTCTTATCAAGGAACGTGTCGGTATTAGTGTACATGACATTCAAGCCAGAATTTGTTCTCGGTAACGTCTCTGCTCTTAGTAATAAACCCGCTCCACCCACATTCTCAGTAGAGTCGCCCATACTAAACAAATGATATGTGTCAGAGAATAACGAATACTTTCACATCGATACAAAAGTTAGTGGGATTGTGAAGGACAGTGAAAGTTTTAGAAATCAAGACCAGCAAGGACTAGAAAGATTTAATTTTAATAGAGTGGATGAAGGGACGATTGTTTAGGAACGTAGAAGATATTATTTGTCTTCGATGATGCTGTGTCTCATTAGTTCCGTTTTATTTCATGTTCCTGAGAACTAAATTGTTGTTGTGTGTTTTTGATGTCCTGCACCAATGACTGTCAGACTTTTTTCCTAAACTTCTCGCAAAAACTTTGAAGTCATATCTCATAAATTACGAAATTTATTGAAAAATGCTTGCACAGCAGCATTTATTCGATTAATACCTGTAATATACTGGACCAACATCTATAATACAATGGATCAACATTCAAACCCACATAAACATTTTGAGAATCCCTTTACGGAAGATTCAAGGACTTGGTCAGTTGAGTGATAATAAAATAATCAATCCATGGACATCACTCGTTATTTTTCTCAAATTTATTCTGTTACAAGCGTCTCAATAAAATATTTATTTTTTTGTTTCTAGAGAGACAGACTCTTACAAAATATCACTTGAATTAATGTGAGTACTTCTACCACAAGATAATTAGCGAAAAGGCTGGACAATTTTCATGTGGACCGGTGGTGTAAATGCCCTCTATGCTAGCAGGAGGTCCACCTAACTGGTCGTAGTCACAGAAGGAGCTACCAAAGTTTAATGGTATGGATTCTTATCGTGTCGTTAGTCGGCATTACCACAAGAGTCCGAGATTATGTCTTGTTTTATGGACTGTCTCCCCAGGCCACAGTGTTCGGGTCCAGGCGGTGGTGGGTCTTTAGTGCCACGCTTCTGACTTTGACTATCACTGTGTTGTCTCCTCAGCTCTCCTATCACAGCAGGGGAGGTAACGGGGGAGACGCAGTAGGAGAGGGAGGTAACGGGGGAGACACAGTAGGAAGGGGAGGTAACGGGGGAGACGCAGTTGGAGGGGGAGATAACGGGGAAGACGGAGTAGGAGGGGGAAGTGAAGGGCAGGACGTGACTATACACAAATAGGAGGGTGAAGATACTTATAAAACTCTACTGAGTGGTGAAGAGGGTTATGACTGCTCTGTGTGTGTGTGTGTGTGTAGGGGGGGGTTAAATATGAGCTATCTAATGTTAGCTAAACGGGCCCATCTTATCAATACATCTGCTGAATTATAAAATCTGTTCAGTGACGCGTAGGTGAGCGTTAAGTCATACATGATTGTTTCTATTCTACGTCAAAAAAAATACTTGAACTACACACACACACAAATAAGAGATACTATGGTTGTATAATTAGGCAAAGTAGAGGGCAGGAGAGCCAGGGGTAAGGCAGAGACTGGGATGGATGAATGAAATTAAAAACTGGGTCCCCAGAGATACAAAACCTTGGGGGATTGGTAAGAACAGCCCGAGAACGTTTAGAGTGGAGGACTGTGGTCGCCATGTTCTTCACATTAAATGGAAAAGACAAGAGCCCAAGAATTGACATTAAAGAATATTTATTTTTCTCATACGAAAACATCACAAACTTCATGTAAGTGTAAGATACCGCACCGCACATTAATTTTTCATATACTCAAATTCAATATCAAAATAAGTTAGTTTAAAATCGTCACACGCTTGAGTTCGACGACAAGTATCAGAGTATCTTGATAGTGATTCACCTCACTAAAATATCTCAAATCACTGAGTAGGATAACTTCCCTTTTGAGTGCACTGACTTAGTCCTTTGAGTGCGATATATTAAACTGTTATTTAGGATGCGTCATTGTCTTGAGTGAGACCACATTGTAATCTGGGGGCGAAGTCACCTGACTCATCGAATTGTTTTCTAAGGGTTAAGCCATTGCACTCAAGAAGATAAGTCATCGTAGTCAGGGGTTAAGTCATCGTAGTTAGGGGTTAAGTCATCGTAGTTAGGGGTTAAATCATCGTAGTTAGGGGTTAATTCATCGTAGTTAGGGGTTAATTCATCGTAGTTATGGGTTAATTCATCGTAGTTAGGGGGTTAAGTCATCGTACTCAAGGGAGTTGGCATCATACTCAAATGGTTAACGCGTACTCCGGGGTTACGCACTGTACTCCGGGGTTACGCGATCGTACTCAGGATGTTAACTCATCGTAAAGTGAGGATTAAGTCATTGCACACATGTGGTTAAGTCATCGGATAAAAGGGGTTCAGTTACCGTACTCGGAGGGTTAAATAATTACACACTGGGGGTTAAGTCACAGTACTTAGAGGGTTAAGTTATCGTAAAATGAACGTCTATTCATCACTCTCAATAACCATTTTTAATTTAAAGTCATTTGTTGTCAATCCCATGAGTACGATGAATTAACCCCTTGAGGATAACTTGGTGACTTAAGGGGTTATGTCTTCCTCCTCAAGGGATTAATTCAGGAAGGATTTAGACATACGTACCCAGAGGCGTAGTCGTCCTACGTATGTCTCTTCACGGCTGTCTGACTGGGTAGTTTGAACCTGTTCCAGGGTTGGTCCACCGAAAATGGGGTGATTCCATATCTGGACAAGTACTAGAGCAGCCCTCCAGAGACTACACAGGTCTCCTCGAGGTCTGCAGCCCACTTAACAAATTGGTCTACTCATTCATTGGCCAAAATGTTGCAACGCTTGGGAATTCAGGTCACGATAACTAATTTGACGCTTGACTGAAACTCGTTAATGATGACACCCTGAAGCTAATTTCAATCAGTAGTACATTAATTACAAGCTTCGGGTTCTCCCATAAAGTCAATGAATTCACACATTTATCATAATTTGATGTTACAGAAATTGACGAGGCAGAAAACTCATAAATATTGGATTAATTAATGACAACGCTGGCAATATATTTATTTATTTACAATGAAAGATGCCAACACACTTAAGATAATACAAAAAAGTTTCTCACACTCAGTTTCATATGAGATGCTGGTGACCTTAGATCTCTGTTATATAGTTAAATGTACTAAATCCAATTCAATTTATCCTTGTATATAAGAGTTGAAACAAAACAGCTTTGTACTGCAGTTGTTTTTCTTCTAAGTTTTGTGTAATGACTAAAAAACTGTATATTTGTCCCAACATTCAGTGTAACTGGATTACATGCGAAGGAAAAGCAGCTTCATATATGTCTTTGGGTTGATTGAACCTTAACTTCATAAAATCCGTAGAAGTAAAAATAAATAAAACGAAAAACGACAAAAGTGCCGTCTGAGTGTATTAAGCAAAGGTACAAGTCTATCGAGTTACAAATTAATTTGTCAAAAAATACAGAAGTGACGATTAAGTGTAATTTTTTAAAGAAAGTAATAAAAAGCTACGCAGTAAAAATACTGTGTTGTTCGTATGGAGGCAACGTAAGGTGCTGGGTGGACGGAGGGTTATACTGTTAAAGTCAGGTGGCGTTATTTTCTGGGGACGGTCAGTATAAGCACACTCCCACCTTACGTAGGTAATAGAGGGGAATACGACCACTTTCTTCTGGTAATAATAAAAATGATTTGTACATAATATTTAAAAATAACACCTTACTGAATATTGAGCCAAGTGAAGGTAACCATCATGTTTAAAACTACCTTAACTCACTGTTAGACTCCACCTCAGCCGTAGTCTTCGTCTGCCTGGAGGAGACAGTTTAATGGTAGTGTGCAGCTCCCTGGGTACAGTCACTTGCGGCGTTCACACAAGATACCTTTCCTATTATAATCCTTTATTTATATTCTTAGTGTTTGATGTTCTCCAAATAATTTACACACACACATATACGCACATAATAGTTGACGACTGTTATGAAACCAATCACTCTGATAAAATCCGATACCATAACAAGTGACACAGATAGTTCACACGACCGTGGCCACTCTGGACCGCTTTTATTATATGCTCAATTCTTTAAACTGTAAAGGTTATATTTGATTCACTATTCACATGATGTTTCAGTGGCACACAGTTAAAGTATAAGAATAACAATTTTAGATTCATTTTCACAATCCCTCCGCTGGGCCTCACAAAGCGAGTCATTTGAAAAAGTTTTACATGCCCTGTACCAGAAGCTACACTAACACCAGGATCTTATAGTTAGGCGACATAATGTAGAGTCATGCATTTTGAGAAACGCTGTAGTGCAGAGCGTATGTGTCTATTTCTGTCTTCTTACGGTAAAATTCTGAGCTGGATAACAGAGGGAGGAGTATTAAATCTAGGACTCTCGTTCTAGATTAACTGGGTTAAGTTAATGATTCTTGTAAAGTGACTTGAGTGTTCGCTTTACAGTTTACGAGTAAGTATCTGGGTGTATAGTAGACCAGCTGTACCATTGTTATTAAATGTTTTGTCCCATCTTTATGTAACGACTAAGGGGGTTACTTTTTGTCACTATTTCTCACGCTGGATGTTTATTATGTTCAGCGCAGTAGTATGGGATGTGAATGGACACGCGCTTTAGTCGGACTTTAACGAAATACAAGCCTGTGTAAAATATTTTTTCCCCCAAACAAGTTGTTTCAGCCCAGCACCACCGGTGCATTTACTGGCTTTGATACCGCCCGTTTCTGGCGACTGAATAAAGGAAGTTTGTTTAGCATTTCCAAAAGTAACTGGTTCTTTGCTACTACTTTTAGCGTGACCGAACGAGCAGCCGCAATAGATATAGTGAGTGCAGGAAATTTAAGTTTGCGAAACAGGAAAGACCTCTGCATGGGGGGAATTCGGCCATCTTAGGGTGCCTTACAATAACACACTATCAAAACTACCATTCGAATAACATAGAGCACCTGAGAACTACCACCCGTGCCTATACAGACCAAGGCTAAATGACAGATGACGGTGTATATCACCCAACTTGCATAACCCATCTAGAAGAGCCAAAGTCGTGTTACCAACTCATATATTGTGGTTGTGAGACTCCATGTGCGACCAGAGGGAAATGTGGACGGGGAGTGTGGCGGAGGCCAGTGTGTACAGTACATCAAAATAAGTCACAACTCAGAACTGGCTGTAGGACTGTTATAGGTAGTTCTGTCCACTGAGTGTACAACCTAACCGAAGAAAGTCTCGTGCCTCATGTATCTTAGTGTGATCAGCATCGTGGCTTAAAACGTTTTAGCAACTTGATGAACCATAAGTCTACTGAGCAACTGAGAAAAGAGAAGTTATAAATAAAACATGAACATCGCACGGAAAAAAAACATTATCAAATATTTTCTTTTTTCCAGTGAGAATATACAAGCAAGAGTGTTGCTAGTGCCCTCTGGCCTAACAGTGTTTGCATTATCTACAGACAAGTTAGGTATAGTACATGTTTATTGGTGATTAATTAAATGGTGATCAAATCTGGGTTACAGGAGTGATTCGGTATAAATTGGAAAGACCTCTGGCAAAATTTTAGTTTCGCTTTTTCGATTACTTGTATCTAAGCCTCCCCAAGAGTTTATGTTGGATAAAATAAAAAGGATGTTATCGGAAAACCTTGACCGTCTGTTGCACTCACTCTCTGCTTTTGAGCAATCATGTGCTTAAAGAGGAACTCCATGAGTTGCGGTGACTGGGGAGGTGTGGCGTTTTAAAGTATTATAAATTGCCAGAAGAGAATTTAGAATCAGTACTTTAGTATGACTTCACCTCATATACGTGAATTGATGGTTTTATGCAATTAGAGTTTTGAAGGTTGGTTGTTGTGTTATGGTTGCATGACTAAGAAATACATTTAAAGATATCAGTTCATGTCAGGAGATATTGCTTTTAAAAGTACAAGCTTGCGCGAAAAAGTCGACGAAGACTTTAAAAACAAACTGACACTCCAACTGCTCTTTACCCACAGGAGTTGTTCTCCCTGTCATTTCAGCGACACTTCACAGGTTATATAATTAGATGGCAGCTGAAGTTCTGCGTACAGGAAGACACACTTCTTACTAGCAACAAGACCCTGAATTGTATCATTCTTGTTTTTGGGTCGCTAATTCGTGTCACTGGTGATTTATTATGATCCCCCTCCTCACACACTGAAGACCCGTGGCCAGTGAAGCTGTGATGGAGACGTAATAATGGGCTCCGTCACTCACTCCATCAATCCGTTTTAGTTTCGTTTTTTGAACATAACTCACGAACTATCAAACAGACTTCATAAAAAACATGTATACAAATTAAGTTACTGATAAAAAATGAGTTTGATAAAAAACCCTCTTAACTTAAATAATTTTCAGTGAAGAATATACAGTAGATTACTGTACTGTGTTGTCACCGTCTGGCGGTAAACATGACCAACACCTAGAAATACTGAGTGTTGACATTTTATTTAATAACCGTAGGATTTGTTCTTTACCGTGAAGGTGTGTCAAATGTTTCTCTGGTACTAAACGTGGCGAGGCTTCTGGTGTTACTATCGGGTTCACTGTCGTCAAACAATGCCTGTAACGTGCTAAGTGTCGGTATATCTAAATTCCATATCTTGGTGCATTCAATTCACAAGGCTGCCAATACTTTATATAAACATTTTGAGTTACGTATGTTAACGCTTTGAGTTTATAGTACACGTTATTGTAATATTTTCCATGTGTGTTTGTATTCTATGGTGACGTCTTCAATATAAGTCACATTATTTACCATTACTTAAATTACTGTTCCTTTTAAGAACCATCTGTGTTGGTCACTAAACGAGTGAAATTTATCAAGAATTAGAGAAGCTCTGTTAAGCTTTTATATACACTGGAGGAAGTTTGCAGGTAAAGCCTCAACTATTTAATGCACCGGTAAAGTTTAAGTCTGACACCTTCAGCTGAACTGATCTCCTTCGGGGGTAATAGCGTTCGGTCTTTGGGTTTCTAAAACGGAACCG